>NW_025766507.1:0-36650 GCF_003918875.1 Haliotis rubra
GGTGAGTTCATTTGCCATCTGATATAAGTATCGGGTAGTATTTTTTTGGTGGATAAACACCACAAGTGACCAAACTTGTTATTGTGGGTAGCTTTAAGTATGGAAAACCATCTTTAAGCAATATTCCTTCATAAACAGAGGGACAAGTCGTCGTTCGAAGTCCAGACAAGAAATTTTCACATCGTGTTATGCTTCAGAGGTTGTCTCCCCTCTGTCAAGGACGAAAGCCTCGATTTCACAACATAAAATAGATAAAAAGGCACTTTTGTTGGAATTTCTAGGAAAGTATTTTCCACAAGAGGTGAACGTAACACAGGGAGGCATCATAAAAAGTCGTCTGTTTGCATTTTGAAGCTGGGATGGAATTAATTAAGCAGAAAGTGTCAAGACACCAAGGTGGAAGGTTCGTTTCCCCGCATCTGATATAGAGGTATCAGGTAGTATTTTTTGGTGAATTAACACCACAGAGTGACCAAACTTGCTATTGTGGGCAGCTTTAAGTATGGAAGAAGGCATCTTTTGAAAAAGCCATTCCTTCATAAACAACAGAGGGACAAGTCGTCGTTCAGCAGAAGTCCAGACGAGAGATTTTCACATCTGTGGCTATGCTTCAGAGGGTTGTCTCTCCCCTCTGTCAGGACAGAAAACCTCTATTTCACAACATAAAATAATAGAAATAAAAATACTTTTTGTTGGAATTTCACAGGAAAGTATTTTTCCACATATTGAACATAACACAGGGCCATAATAAAAAGTCGTCTGTTTTACATTTTGAAGCTAGGATGGAATTAAGTAACCGAAAAGTGTCAAAGACACCAAGGTGAGTTCACTTACATCTTATATAGAGGTATCGGGTAGTATTTTTTTGGTGGATGAACACCACAAGTGACCAAACTTTGCTATTATTGGGCAGCTTTAAGTATGGAAAACCATCTTTAAGCAATATTCTACCATTCGCAAACAGAGGGACAAGTCGTTTGTTCGAAATCCCAGACAGGAGAATTTTCATAGTATTATGCTTCAGAAGGTTGTCTCCCCACTTCTGTCAAGGACAGAAAGCCTCGATTTCCTTTATAAAATAGAAATAAAGCCACTTTTTGACAGGAATTTCTAGGAAAGTATTTTCCCTGGAAATTGAACATGTACACAGGGCCATAATACCAAGTCGTCTGTTTGCATTGGAAGCTAGGGATGGAATTAATTGAAGCAGAAAGTGTCCAGACACCAAGGTGGAGTTCAATTTGCCCATCTGATAATAGAGTATCGGGACGTATTTTTTGGTGGATGAATACTGCAGTGACCAAACTTGCCTATTGTGGGCAGCTTTAAGTATGGAGAAGGAAACCATCTTTAAGCAATATTCCTTCATAAACAGAGGGACAAGTCGATCGTTCGGGGTCCAAGACAAGGAAATTTACTGCATCGTATTATGCTTCAGAGATTGTCTCCCTTCTGTCCAAAGGACTGAAAGCCTCGATTTCCCTGCTTATAAAATAAAGGAAATAAAAGGCACTTTTGTTGTTTGAATTTCTAAGGAATTATTTTTCCACAAGAATTGAACGTAACACGAGAGTCATCATAAAGTCGTCTGTTATTTGCATTTTGAAACTAGGATCGGAATTAATGAGTAGAAAAGCAGAAAGTGTCCAAAGGAACTTACCAAGGGAGTGAGAGTTCATTTACTTATCTGATATAAGTATCGGGTATTAGTATTTTTTGATGTATAAATACCACCTGAAGTGACCAAACTTTGCTATTGTGGGCAGCTTTAAGTATGGAAAACCATCTTTAAGCAATATTCCTTCATAAAACAGAGGGACAAGTCGTCGTTCGAGAAATTCCAGGCAGGAAATTTTCACATCGTGTTTATGCTTCAGAGGTTGTCTCCCTCTGTCAAGGACCCAGAAAGCCCTCGATTTCACAACATAAAATAGAGAAGCTAGAGCCACTTTTATTTAAAGGAATTTCTAGAAATTATTTTCCACAAATTGAACGCGTAACACAGGGGCATCATAAAAAGTCGTCTGTTTGCATTTTTGAGCTGGAGATGGAATTAATTAAGCAGAAAGTGTCGAGAACTATAAGGTGAGTTCATTTGCCATCTGATGAAATTATCGAGGCGTGTATTTTTTTTGGTGGATAAACACCACAGTGATAAACTTGCTATTGTGGGCAGCTTTAAGTATGGAAAACCATCTTTAAGCAATATTCTTTATAAACAGAGGGACAAGTCGTCGTTCGAAATCCCAGACAAGAAATTTTCACATCATGGCCAATAGCTTCAGAGGTTGTCTCCCCTCTGTCAAGAGACGAAAAGCCTCAATATTTCACAACATAAAATAGAAATAAAGCCACTTTTGTTGGAATTTCTAGGAAATTATTTTTCCACAAATTGAACGTAACACAGGGCCATCATAAAAAAGTCGTCTGTTTGCATTTTGAAGCTAGGATGGAATTAATTAAGCAGAAAGTGTCCAAGACACCAAAGGTGAGTTCATTTGCCATCTGATATAGAGTATCGGGTAGTATTTTTTGAGGTGGATAAATACCACAAGTGACCAAACTTGCTATTGTGGGCAGCTTTAAGTATGGAAAACCATCTTTAAGCAATATTCCTTCATAAACAGAGGGACAAGTCGTCGTTCGAAGTCCAGACAGGAAATTTTTTCACATCGTATTATGCTTCAGAGGTTGTCTCCCCTGTGTCAGGGACAGAAAGCCTCGATTTCACAACCATAAAATAGAAATAAAGCTTCACTTTTGTTGGAATTTCTAGGAAATTATTTTTTCCACAAATTGAACGTAACACAGGAGACATCATAAAAAGTCGTCTGTTTGCATTTTGAAGCTAGGATGGAATTAATTAAGCTGAAAGTGTCCAAGACACCAAAGGTGAGTTCATTTGCCATCTGATATAAGTATCCGGGTAGTATTTTTTTGGTGGATAAATACCACAAGTGACCAAACTTGCTATTGTGGGCAGCTTTAAGTATGGAAAACCATCTTTAAGCAATATTCCTTCATAAACAGAGGGACAGAGTCGTCGTTCGAAGTCCAGACAAGAAATTTTCACATCGTGTTATGCTTCAGAGGTTGTCTCCCTCTGTCAAGGACGAAAGCCTCGATTTCACAACATAAAATAGAAATAAAGCCACTTTTTGTTGGAATTTTCTAAGAAATTATTTTTCCACAAATTGAACGTAACACAGGGCATCATAAAAAGTCGTCTGTTTGCATTTTGAAGCTAGGATGGAATTAATTAAGCAGAAAGTGTCAAGACACCAAGGTGAGTTCATTTCCCATCTGATATAAGAGAGTATCGGGTAGTATTTTTTTTGGTGGATAAACACCACAAGTGACCAAACTTGCTATTGTGGGCAGCTTTAAGTATGGAAAACCATCTTTTAAGCAATATTCCTTCATAAACAGAGGGACAAGTCGTCGTTCGAAGTCCAGACAAGAAATTTTCACATCGTGTTATGCTTCAGAGGTTGTCTCCCCTCTGTCAAGGACGAAAGCCTCGATTTCACAACATAAAATAGAAATAAAGCCACTTTTGTTGGAATTTCTAGGAAATTATTTTCCACAAATTGAACGTAACACAGGGGCATCATAAAAGTCGTCTGTTTGCATTTTGAAGCTAGGATGGAATTAATTAAGCAGAAAGTGTCCAAGACACCAAAGGTGGGTTCATTTGCCATCTGATATAAGTATCGGGTAGTATTTTTTGGTGGATAAACACCACAAGTGACCAAACTTGCTATTGTGGGCAGCTTTAAGTATGGAGGAAAACCATCTTTAAGCAATATTCCTTCATAAACAGAGGGACAAGTCGTCGTTCGAAGTCCAGACAGAAATTTTCACATCGTGTTATGCTTCAGAGGTTGTCTCCCCCCTCTGTCAGGACGAAAGCCTCGATTTCACAACATATAAAATAGAAATAAAGCCACTTTTGTTGGAATTTCCACAGGAAATTATTTTTCCACAAATTGAGACGTAACACAGGGGCATCATAAAAAGTCGTCTGTTTGCATTTTGGAAGCTAGGATGGAATTAATTAAGCAGAAAGTGTCAAGACACCAAGGTGAGTTCATTTCCCATCTGATATAAGTATCGGGTAGTATTTTTTGGTGGATAAACACCACAAGTGACCAAACTTGCTATTGTGGGCAGCTTTAAGTATGGAAAACCATCTTTAAGCAATATTCCTTCATAAACAGAGGGACAAGTCGTCGTTCGAAGTCCAGACAAGAAATTTTCACATCGTGTTTATGCTTCAGAGGTTGTCTCCCCTCTATCAAGGACGAAAGCCTCGATTTCACAACATAAAAATAGAAATAAAGCCACTTTTGTTGGAATTTCTAGGAAATTATTTTTCCACAAATTGAACGTAACACAGGGGCATCATAAAAAGTCGTCTGTTTGCATTTTGAAGCTAGGATGGAATTAATTAAGCAGAAAGTGTCCAAGACACCAAGGTGAGTTCATTTGCCATCTGATATAAGTATCGGGTAGTATTTTTTTGGTGGATAAACACCACAAGTGACCAAACTTGCTATTGTGGGCAGCTTTAAGTATGGAAAACCATCTTTAAGCAATATTCCTTCATAAACAGAGGGACAAGTCGTCGTTCGAAGTCAGACAAGAAATTTTCACATCGTGTTATGCTTCAGAGGTTGTCTCCCCTCTGTCAAGGACGAAAGCCTCGATTTCACAACATAAAATAGAAATAAAGCCACTTTTTGTTGGAATTTCTAGGAAATTATTTTTCCACAAATTGAACGTAACACAGGGGCATCATAAAAAGTCGTCTGTTTGCATTTTGAAGCTAGGATGGAATTAATTAAGCAGAAAGTGTCCAAGACACCAAGGTGAGTTCATTTGCCATCTGATATAAGTATCGGGTAGTATTTTTTTGGTGGATAAATACCACAAGTGACCAAACTTGCTATTGTGGGCAGCTTTAAGTATGGAAAACCATCTTTAAGCAATATTCCTTCATAAACAGAGGGCCAAGTCGTCGTTCGAAGTCCAGACAAGAAATTTTCACATCGTGTTATGCTTCAGAGGTTGTCTCCCCTCTGTCAAGGACGAAAGCCTCGATTTCACAACATAAAATAGAAATAAAGCCACTTTTTGTTGGAATTTCTAGGAAATTATTTTTCCACAAATTGAACGTAACACAGGGGCATCATAAAAAGTCGTCTGTTTGCATTTTGAAGCTAGGATGGAATTAATTAAGCAGAAAGTGTCCAAGACACCAAGGTGAGTTCATTTCCCATCTGATATAAGTATCGGGTAGTATTTTTTTGGTGGATAAATACCACAAGTGACCAAACTTGCTATTGTGGGCAGCTTTAAGTATGGAAAACCATCTTTAAGCAATATTCCTTCATAAACAGAGGGACAAGTCGTCGTTCGAAGTCCAGACAAGAAATTTTCACATCGTGTTATGCTTCAGAGGTTGTCTCCCCTCTGTCAAGGACGAAAGCCTCGATTTCACAACATAAAATAGAAATAAAGCCACTTTTGTTGGAATTTCTAGGAAATTATTTTTCCACAAATTGAACGTAACACAGGGCATCATAAAAAGTCGTCTGTTTGCATTTTGAAGCTAGGATGGAATTAATTAAGCAGAAAGTGTCCAAGACACCAAGGTGAGTTCATTTCCCATCTGATATAAGTATCAGGTAGTATTTTTTGGTGGATAAACACCACAAGTGACCAAACTTGCTATTGTGGGCAGCTTTAAGTATGGAAAACCATCTTTAAGCAATATTCCTTCATAAACAGAGGGACAAGTCGTCGTTCGAAGTCAGACAAGAAATTTTCACATCGTGTTATGCTTCAGAGGTTGTCTCCCTCTGTCAGGGACGAAAGCCTCGATTTCACAACATAAAATAGAAATAAAAAGCCACTTTTTGTTGGAATTTCTAGAAATTATTTTCCACAAATTGAACGTAACACAGGGGCATCATAAAAAGTCGTCTGTTTGCATTTTGAAGCTAGGATGGAATTAATTAAGCAGAAAGTGTCAAGACACCAAGGTGAGTTCATTTGCCATCTGATATAAGTATCGGGTGAGTATTTTTTGGTGGATAAACACCACAAGTGACCAAACTTGCTATTGTGGGCAGCTTTAAGTATGGAAAACCATCTTTAAGCAATATTCCTTCATAAACAGAGGGACAAGTCGTCGTTCGAAGTCAGACAAAGAAATTTTCACATCGTGTTATGCTTCAGAGGTTGTCTCCCTCTGTCAAGGACGAAAGCCTCGATTTCACAACATAAAATAGAAATAAAGCCACTTTTTGTTGGAATTTCTAGGAAATTATTTTTCCACAAATTGAACGTAACACAGGGGCATCATAAAAAGTCGTCTGTTTGCATTTTGAAGCTAGGATGGAATTAATTAAGCAGAAAGTGTCCAAGACACCAAGGTGAGTTCATTTCCCATCTGATATAAGTATCGGGAATTTTTTTTTTTTGGTGGATAAACACCACAAGTGACCAAACTTGCTATTGTGGGCAGCTTTAAGTATGGAAAACCATCTTTAAGCAATATTCCTTCATAAACAGAGGGACAAGTCGTCGTTCGAAGTCCAGACAAGAAATTTTCACATCGTGTTATGCTTCAGAGGTTGTCTCCCCTCTGTCAAGGACGAAAGCCTCGATTTCACAACATAAAATAGAAATAAAGCCACTTTTTGTTGGAATTTCTAAAGAAATTATTTTCCACAAATTGAACGTAACACAGGGCATCATAAAAAGTCGTCTGTTTGCATTTTGAAGCTAGGATGGAATTAATTAAGCAGAAAGTGTCCAAGACACCAAGGTGAGTTCATTTCCCATCTGATATAAGTATCGGGGTAGTATTTTTTGGTGGATAAACACCACAAGTGACCAAACTTGCTATTGTGGGCAGCTTTAAGTATGGAAAACCATCTTTAAGCAATATTCCTTCATAAACAGAGGGACAAGTCGTCGTTCGAAGTCCAGACAAGAAATTTTCACATCGTGTTATGCTTCAGAGGTTTGTCTCCCTCTGTCAAGGACGAAAGCCTCGATTTCACAACATAAAATAGAAATAAAGCCACTTTTTTGTTGGAATTTCTAGGAAATTATTTTTCCACAAATTGAACGTAACACAGGGGCATCATAAAAAGTCGTCTGTTTGCATTTTGAAGCTAGGATGGAATTAATTAAACAGAAAGTGTCCAAGACACCAAAGGTGAGTTCATTTGCCATCTGATATAAGTATCGGGTAGTATTTTTGGTGGATAAATACCACAAGTGACCAAACTTGCTATTGTGGGCAGCTTTAAGTATCTGATCCGAAGGCCGGACGTCATTTGAGGATTTTGGTGACTATATTGCTGTTTTGTGTTTTACCTGGTCATTTTGATTTTACTGGCACTTCTTTCTTCTCAGGTCTACGAGGTGGGTGGGGTACTACGTGCCTAAGACCTTCAGTGGTCGCCCTCATTCCTTGGATTACATTATGGCCGAAGCTTCTGCACTGAGTGTCCCCTGCTGTGCCAAGGGAATTCTTTGACGAGGATACTATGAGAAGAACGGTGAAAATGTATTCACGCCAGAGGGACTTAACAGAGAGAACCAGGTATTTCAAGTTCTTGTTTGTTCCTCGATTAACATTCTACCATCTGATATTTCTTCCATATGGAAAAGCAAAATGGTAATGAATATTTTGTTACTTTCCTGTATGATACACCAGCAAATCTTCTTAAGTCTGTAGGAACCATCACTGTACACGGTGAAGTATACCTTTTCATTGTACAACCATCAGATTATTGAGTTGAAAATTCAGTGGCTCCATGATATCATATCGGATGAATATCTTTGGAAATTATTTTCAAAGTATGGCAGAAGTAATGGATGTACGTCAGCAGACTGAATTCCCTGGACAATAGTAAATCGGAACCGGTGTTAGGTACATAACACTCCAGTTGTTGTCCCATGACACAGACCTGCCATACATCGTCAAAATGGGTAAGAAGAGGGCAATGCTCATCTCTACAGCGGGACGCCTTCCCATTTGCTTTAAGGGCAATAAAATTGGCCATGTCAGGGGAGACTGTCCTTCCAGACCCTTGGTAAACCTGGATAGTGGTGTTAGGCCGTCATATGCGGATACGGCAAGGACTATTCAACAGGACATTGATGATTCTGTTATGTCGAGTGTTGGAGAAGATGAGGGAGAAAGGTGATTCAGTTCTAGATGGAGAAGGTGAAGGTGATATGTGTGAGGGGAAGTAGAGAGGAAAGGGAGGCTGTGATTGATTTACCTACCTCCCGGTTCATGGAGTGACCAGACTCAGGATCAGTTCTCAGGAGGATAAATGTCTGAGTGAACTAGACTTTCCTCCACCAACTGCTACAGCTCCTCGTAGGAAGGGGGTTGGGGGATGGGGTTGGGGGTGGGCTGGGGGTTGGGGAGAAAAAAAAGACAGAGAGGCGCCAAGGGGCATAAAAGGGGTCCTGAGGGTTCGTCCCCATCCCCTTCCCCTGCAAGGACACATTCATTCGCCAATACTGGTGTGGGGGTCACAGCGACCTTATCAGATCAACAGAGAACTTCCCCAAGGACTGTCCTAAAAAAGCCTAGAGGGGGAGAGGAGCCCCCAGATAAGTGGATTGTATCTATGTATACCAACATACTGATAACGACCATGTTATGTCTATGGACTATGATTATTGGAACAGCGGCTCCTAGCAAACTTCTCCCTCTTAAGGGGAGTTTATTATTTTCAGTAGTCTATTTGTGTTAAAATCATATTGTAATGTCACAAACCAAATAAAACCACCAATGTTTACTTTTACTACTATAAATTGTAATGGATTGCTTAATTCTGTAGATAAAGTTAATAATTTAACTTATAAATTCCATTCATGTATTGACTTTCTGTTCCTTCAGGAAACTAATGTCTATAACATTCGTATTGCCAAAACTTTGGGGAATAAATCTAGGGGAAATGTTTTTGGGCTTTTTGGAACTAATAATGGTAGGGGTGTAGCTTTAATAATAAAACATACAGTTGATTTTGAATTAGATTTTTTAAGTTTGACATTGATGGGAGATATACAGTATTAGATGGGAGAGTTCATGGAGTACGTATTAGACTGATTAACATTTATGCTCCCAATAAACCTGCTGACAGAGAGGTGTTTTTTCACAATATATCACAATTTCTTGTCACTAACAGGTTATTGATAGTGGAGAGGGATTTTAATTGTGTTTACAATACAAGGCTTGATAAGGTGTGGTGGAAATATTGGTAGTACACAACAAGGTGCTAATGTTATTAGACAATGGGTTTCTGACTTTTCTATTACTGACATATTTCGTTCTTTGTTTCCAGATTCGGTGGAGGTGTCTTGGCACAATGCTCTTGATGTTGGGTGTAGACTTGATCGCTTTTACTTTTCATCCTCCCTACTATCCGCTGTCGACACTGCGACGATTTCCCCATGCTCCTTCTCAGACCATGATTACGTCCAGGTAATGCTCAAGGATTTTGAAGGGATAGACTTTGGTAATTCATACTGGAAATGTAATAATTCTGTTTTAGATTTGGAGTTTAAACAGCTGTTTACAGATTTTTGCAAAAATAAGGTTCCTCATAAAGAGGATATTACTTTGGAATGGTGGGACGATTTCAAAATTTTAGCAAAACATTTTGTAAATGATATTCTAAAAGCACGTCGGAAAATAAACAATCCCACCAAAACTTTTGGAACGTCAATACCATTGTCTGTGTCATGCAGAATCTACAAATCCCGGTTTATATATTGACCAAATAAAGGAGACCAAAAGCAGTTAAATGAATTTGAAAACATGGAATTTAAAGGTCATTTGATTAGATCTAAAGCAAAGGACCTGGAAAATGGTGAAAAACCTTCTAGTTATTTCTTACGTAAGGAAGCTAAGAGAGGTCAAAGAAATCCATATCTTCTATTTTAGACTCTTCTGGCCAATTAGTCAAAAGGAAACCTCTCAAGACATCATGGGTGTTTTTGTAGATTACTATTCGGACTTATTTTCGGCTGAACCCATTGATGAAGAAACATGTAAAGACTTCCTTACTGGTTTATCTCAATTAAATTCGGAACGTTCGGCTTTACTAGAAGGTGAAATAACAAAAGCGGAAATTCTTAATACTCTTAAAGCTATGGATAATAACAAGTCTCCAGGTTCGGACGGGCTTACCAAGGAGTTTTATTTGTTCCTCTTTGATGTCTTAGGTGATGTGCTTCTTCGTCTTGTGCATTTGTGTTTTCTGAAGGGCGTTTACCTAGCTCTTCCAAAACTTCCTATATTACTTTAATATGCAAGGATGTTAACAATTCTAATAATGTCTGCAATTGGCGCCCTATTTCGTTATTAAATGTTGATGTCAAAATTATTTCCAAAACGTTATGCACACGTTTAGGCAACGTTATTGGTGATGTGGTTCATTTAGATCAAACATGTGCCATTCCTGGTCGATCTATTTTGGATAATTGCCACTTACAACGTAATGTGTTGGATTATGTGGAGCAAAAAAATCTCCCTTGTGCTTTAGTAAGTCTAGATCAAGAGAAGGCTTTTGATAGAGTTTCATGAATTTCTGTTTAAGATATTGGACGCGTTTTGCTTTGGTCAGATTTCAAAAATGGGTCAAAATTTTATATACTGACATATCCAGTGCAGTCATAGTTAACCAACACATATCTCGGTCTTTTCCGGTCACGAGGTCTGTCAGGCAGGGTTGTGGATTATCTCCCTCCTTGTATGTACTTACACTGGAGCCTCTACTTACAAAAATCCGTCAAAATCAGTCAATAAAAGGTGTACAACTACCAGGTACTGATGATTCAGCAAAGATTTCTGCCTATGCTGATGATGGGCTGGGATTTTGTACAACAGACGCTTCAATTAAGAACCTTTTGGATACCTATGATAAGTTTGGCAAGGCGTCTGGGTCTAAATTGAATGAATAAAACAAAGGAATTTTTGTTGGTAGAAGTGGAAATCAAGGTCTGACCACCCTTTTTGGTATATCTTGGGAGTTGACCAGTCAAAATTGTTGGAATTATTGTGGGCAAAGAAGTCAATGATGATGACCAGTTTCATCCACTAATTTCAACATTTCGTACTGTCTTGAAAATATTGCAGTGGGCGTTCTGTTTCTATTTTTGGCAAAGCAGTACTGTGCAACATTTTGGCCTACTGGCTAAACTGTGGTACCGTGGAGCAAGTGCCCCCAGTTTCAAATCATTATGTTGATCTCTTTCAGAGAGAGACATTTCGTTTCATTTGGAAGTCAAACCTGAACCAATTCGGCGCTCCATTTTATATAAGCCTATTCTTGAGGGGGTCATGTGGTGTGATTCATCAAATCAAAATTAGAGAAGCTTTACAATTGAAACACATTCAAAAGCTCTTGAAGGGCAGTTCAGCGAAATGGACCTATTTTGCAAAATATTGGTTAGGCATGTCATTGCGTCGTTACTGTCATAGTTTTTCTGTCCTACGCATTCCTCACTCTGAGTCGATATCGCCATTCTATCAACAGTGTCTTTTGGCTTTGAAACTGTTTGAATCTACTGATTTGGATCCTCTAGTAGATGTACTTAATTTCAACTCTAAGCAATTTTTACATTTTTTTCCTCATGCTTGTCTTTGCAACAAAGCAAGCCTGGAACAGAGTTTTTTTCAGAATACGTTCCGCCATGTGAAGGGCATGTTCAAATTATTAGGGACACCCCTACATTGAGAGTTCCCCAGTGGTCTGGTTCCTACAAATCTTTTCCGAAAAAAAGGTCATAAATTGATATTTTGCTCAAGGTTGTCTTTGCAACAAAGCAACCTGGGACAAGTTTTGCAGAATGCTCGTCATGTGCAGGGCATGTTCAAGTTATTGGCGACACCCCTACATTCACAGTAAATCTGATATTTTGCTCATGGTTGTCTTTGCAACAAAGCAACCTGGGACAAGTTTTGCAGAATGCTGGCCATGTGCAGGGCATCTTTAACTGATTGTCGCCACCCCTACATTTCGAGTTCATGAGTTCTCTGGTTCCTACAAATACTATTCAAAAATGTCCTAAATTTTATATTCTCCTCAAGCTGTCTTTGCCCAAAAAGAAAGCAACCTGGGACAAGTTTTGCAGTATCTGGATATGTTAGTGCATCTTCAACTGACTACCGCCATTTGTTCCACAAATACTATCAAAAAGGTCATAAACTTGATATTTTGCTCAAGGTTGTTTTGCCCCAAATCAACCTGGAACAAGTTTGCAGAATGCTCGTCATGTGCAGGGCATGTTCAAGTTATTGGCGACACCCCTACATTCACAGTAAATTGGATATTTTGCTCATGCTTGTCTTTGCAACAAACAACCCGCAGGACAAGTTTGCAGAATGCTCGTCATGCAGGGCATGTTCAGGGTTATTGGCGAGACCCACATTCAAATAAATTGATATTTTGCTCATGGTTGTCTTTGGAACAAAACAGCCTGGGACAAGTTTTGCAGAATGCTGGCCATGTGCAGGGCATCTTTAACTGATTGTCGCCACCCCTACATTTCGAGTTCATGAGTTCTCTGGTTCCTACAAACACTACCCAAAAATGTCCTAAATTTTATATTCTCCTCAAGCCTGTTTTTGCCCAAAAGCAACATGTGACAAGTTTTGCAGAATGCTGGATATGTGCAGCGCATCTTTAACTGACTAGCGCCATTTGTTCCTACAAATACTATCCAAAAAGATCGTAAATTTGATATTTTGCTCAAGGTTGTTTTTGCCCCAAAGCAACCTGGGACAAGTTTCAGAACACGCTGGCCATGTGCAGAGCATGTTCAAGTTATTTACAACACCCCACCCCTACATTCACAGTAAATTTGATATTTTGCTCATGCTTGTCTTTGCAACAAAGCAGCCTGGGACAAGTTTTGCAGAATGCTCGTCATGTGCAGGGCATGTTCAAGTTATTGGAGACACCCCTACATTCCGAGTTCCCGAGTTGTTTGGTTCCTTCAAGTACTACCAAAAAAGGTCATAAACTTGATATTTTGCTCAAGGTTCTTTTTCCCCCAAAGCAACCCGGGACAAGTTTAAGAGAATGCTGGCCATGTGCAGAGCATGTTCAAGTTATTTCCAACACCCTTACATTCACAGTAAATTTGATGTTTTGCTCATGCTTGTCTTTGCGACAAAGCAACCTGGGACAATCTTTGCAGAATGCTCGTCATGTGCAGGGCATGTTCAAGTTATTGGCGGCACCCCTACATTCAGAGTTCATGATTTCTTTGGTTCCTACAAACACTATCCAAAAAGGTCCTAAATTTGATATTCTGCTCAAGCTTGTTTTTGCCCTAAAGCAGCCTGGAACAAGTTTTAGAGAATGCTGGCCATGTGCAGAGCATGTTCAAGTTCTCTGGTCACTTCAACCTTCAATTTGTTTGCCCATGTTGTCTACAAATACTACCCAAAACGGTCATAAATTTGATATTTTGCTCAAGCTTGTTTTTCCCCCAAAGCAACCTGGGACAAGTTTCAGAGAACGCTGGCGATGTGCAGAGCATGCTCAAGTTATTTACAACACCCCAACATTCATAGTAAATTTGATATTTTGCTCATGCTTGTCTTAGCGACAAGGCAACCTGGAACAGGTTTTACAGAATACTGGCCATGTGCATGGCATGTTCAAATTATTGGGGACACCCCTACATTGCGAGTTCCCCAGTAGTTTGGTTCCTACAAATACTACCGAAGAAGGTCATAAATTTGATATTTTGCTCAAGCTTGTTTTCGCCCAAAAGCAACCCGGGACAAGTGGATTCAGTATCTTCAAGAACGCTGTTCTCCTACAAATACTATCCAAAAGCCATAAATTTGAAGTTATTGGCGACGCCCCTCCATTCAAGGTTATTTTTCATGCCTTAACGACAAAGCAACCTGGGACAAGTTTGCAGAATGCTGTCATGTGGAGGGCATGTGTTATTGGCGACACCCCTGTTCAATTGGATATTTTACTCATGCTTGTCTTTGCAACAAAGCAGCCCTGCAGAATGCTCTCGTCATTCAGGGCATGTTCAAATTGGCGGTAAATGATATTTTGCTCATGCTTGTCTTTGCAACAAAGCAGCCTGGGACAAGTTTTGCAGAATGCTCGTCATGTGCAGGGCATGTTCAAGTTATTGGCGACACCCCTACATTCACAGTAAATCTGATATTTTGCTCATGGTTGTCTTTGCAACAAAGCAACCTGGGACAAGTTTTGCAGAATGCTGGCCATGTGCAGGGCATCTTTAACTGATTGTCGCCACCCCTACATTTCGAGTTCATGAGTTCTCTGGTTCCTACAAATACTATTCAAAAATGTCCTAAATTTTATATTCTCCTCAAGCTTGTCTTTGCCCAAAAGCAACCTGGGACAAGTTTTGCAGAATGCTGGATATGTGCAGTGCATCTTCAACTGACTACCGCCATTTGTTCCTACAAATACTATCCAAAAAGGTCATAAATTTGATATTTTGCTCAAGGTTGTTTTGCTCGTCGTGTTGCCCAAATCAACCTGGAACAAGTCTTTGCAGAATGCTCGTCATGTGCATTGGGCATGTTCAAGTTATTGGCGACACAAGTTTTTGCCCTACATTCTACAGTAAACTTGGATATTTTGCTCATGCTTGTCTTTGCAACAAAGCATGCCTTTGCAACAAAGCAAATTCGGGACAAGTTTTGCAGAATGCTCGTCATGTGCAGGGCATGTTCAAGTTATTGGCGAGACCCTACATTCACAGTCAAATTGGATATTTTTGCTCCTGGTTGTCTTTGCAACAAAGCAACCTGGGACAAGTTTTGCAGAATGCTCGTCATGTGCAGGGCATGTTCAAGTTATTGGCGACACCCCTACATTCACAGTAAATCTGATATTTTGCTCATGGTTGTCTTTGCAACAAAGCAACCTGGGACAAGTTTTGCAGAATGCTGGCCATGTGCAGGGCATCTTTAACTGATTGTCGCCACCCCTACATTTCGAGTTCATGAGTTCTCTGGTTCCTACAAATACTATCCAAAAATGTCCTAAATTTTATATTCTCCTCAAGCTTGTCTTTGCCCAAAAGCAACCTGGGACAAGTTTTGCAGAATGCTGGATATGTGCAGTGCATCTTCAACTGACTACCGCCATTTGTTCCTACAAATACTATCCAAAAAGGTCATAAATTTGATATTTTGCTCAAGGTTGTTTTTGCCCCAAATCAACCTGGAACAAGTTTTGCAGAATGCTCGTCATGTGCAGGGCATGTTCAAGTTATTGGCGACACCCTACATTCACAGTAAATTGGATATTTTGCTCATGCTTGTCTTTGCAACAAAGCAACCCGGGACAAGTTTTGCAGAATGCTCGTCAGGTGCAGGGCATGTTCAAGTTATTGGCGAGACCCCTACATTCACAGTAAATTGGATATTTTGCTCATGGTTGTCTTTGCAACAAAGCAACCTGGGACAAGTTTTGCAGAATGCTGGCCATGTGCAGGGCATCTTTAACTGATTGTCGCCATCCCTACATTTCGAGTTCATGAGTTCTCTGGTTCCTACAAATACTACCCAAAAATGTCCTAAATTTTATATTCTCCTCAAGCTTGTCTTTGCCCAAAAGCAACCTGGGACAAGTTTTGCAGAATGCTGGATATGTGCAGTGCATCTTCAACTGACTACCGCCATTTGTTCCTACAAATACTATCCAAAAAGGTCATAAATTTGATATTTTGCTCAAGGTTGTTTTTGCCCCAAATCAACCTGGAACAAGTTTTGCAGAATGCTCGTCATGTGCAGGGCATGTTCAAGTTATTGGCGACACCCCTACATTCACAGTAAATTGGATATTTTGCTCATGCTTGTCTTTGCAACAAAGCAACCTGGGACAAGTTTTGCAGAATGCTCGTCAGGTGCAGGGCATGTTCAAGTTATTGGCGAGACCCCTACATTCACAGTAAATTGGATATTTTGCTCATGGTTGTCTTTGCAACAAAGCAACCTGGGACAAGTTTTGCAGAATGCTGGCCATGTGCAGGGCATCTTTAACTGATTGTCGCCATCCCTACATTTCGAGTTCATGAGTTCTCTGGTTCCTACAAATACTACCCAAAAATGTCCTAAATTTTATATTCTCCTCAAGCTTGTCTTTGCCCAAAAGCAACCTGGGACAAGTTTTGCAGAATGCTGGATATGTGCAGTGCATCTTCAACTGACTACCGCCATTTGTTCCTACAAATACTATCCAAAAAGGTCATAAATTTGATATTTTGCTCAAGGTTGTTTTTGCCCCAAATCAACCTGGAACAAGTTTTGCAGAATGCTCGTCATGTGCAGGGCATGTTCAAGTTATTGGCGACACCCCTACATTCACAGTAAATTTGATATTTTGCTCATGGTTGTCTTTGCAACAAAGCAGCCTGGGACAAGTTTTGCAGAATGCTCGTGCAGGGCATGTTCACCCCTTATTGGCATTCACAGTAAACTTGATATTTTACCCTCAAAGTTGGCCAAAGCAACCTGGGACAAGTTTTGTTCATTTGAGTTGGGCAGTTAACTGGCGAGACAAATACATTCTTCGAGTTCATGAGCATGTTCTGGTCCTACAAATTGGATATTTTGCTCATTCTCCTTGTCTTTGCAACAAAGCAACCTGGGGACAAGTTTTGCAGAATGCTGGATATGTGCAGTGCATCTTCAACTGACTACCGCCATTTGTTCCTACAAATACTATCCAAAAAGGTCATAAATTTGATATTTTGCTCAAGGTTGTTTTTGCCCCAAATCAACCTGGAACAAGTTTTGCAGAATGCTCGTCATGTGCAGGGCATGTTCAAGTTATTGGCGACACCCCTACATTCACAGTAAATTTGATATTTTGCTCATGGTTGTCTTTGCAACAAAGCAACCTGGGACAAGTTTTACCCAGAATGCTGGCCATGTGCAGGGCATCTTTAACTGATTGTCGCCACCCCTACATTTCGAGTTCATGAGTTCTCTGGTTCCTACAAATACTATTCAAAAATGTCCTAAATTTTATATTCTCCTCAAGCTTGTCTTTGCCCAAAAGCAACCTGGGACAAGTTTTGCAGAATGCTGGATATGTGCAGTGCATCTTCAACTGACTACCGCCATTTGTTCCTACAAATACTATCCAAAAAGGTCATAAATTTGATATTTTGCTCAAGGTTGTTTTTGCCCCAAATCAACCTGGAACAAGTTTTGCAGAATGCTCGTCATGTGCAGGGCATGTTCAAGTTATTGGCGACACCCCTACATTCACAGTAAATTGGATATTTTGCTCATGCTTGTCTTTGCAACAAAGCAACCCGGGACAAGTTTTGCAGAATGCTCGTCATGTGCAGGGCATGTTCAAGTTATTGGCGAGACCCCTACATTCACAGTAAATTGATATTTTGCTCCTGCTTGTCTTTGCAACAAAGCAACCTGGGACAAGTTTTGCAGAATGCTCGTCATGTGCAGGGCATGTTCAAGTTATTGGCGACACCCCTACATTCACAGTAAATCTGATATTTTGCTCATGGTTGTCTTTGCAACAAAGCAACCTGGGACAAGTTTTGCAGAATGCTGGCCATGTGCAGGGCATCTTTAACTGATTGTCGCCATCCCTACATTTCGAGTTCATGAGTTCTCTGGTTCCTACAAATACTACCCAAAAATGTCCTAAATTTTATATTCTCCTCAAGCTTGTCTTTGCCCAAAAGCAACCTGGGACAAGTTTTGCAGAATGCTGGATATGTGCAGTGCATCTTCAACTGACTACCGCCATTTGTTCCTACAAATACTATCCAAAAAGGTCATAAATTTGATATTTTGCTCAAGGTTGTTTTTGCCCCAAATCAACCTGGAACAAGTTTTGCAGAATGCTCGTCATGTGCAGGGCATGTTCAAGTTATTGCTTATATCAGATGGCAATTGAAGACTCCACCTAGGTGTCTTGGACACTTTTCAATTAATTCCATCGCATCCTAGCTTCAAAATGCAAACAGACGACTTTTATGATGCCCTTTGTGTTACGTTGAATTTGTGGAAAAAATAATTTCAAGAAATTCGAAGAAAAGTGACTTTATTTCTATTTTATGTTGTGAAATCGAGGCTTTCGTCCTTGACACAGGGAGACAATCTCACAGTGTATGAAACGAAGTGAAAAATTCATGTCTGGATTTCTGAACGACGACTTGACTCCCTCTGTTCATGATGGAATATTGCTTTAAGCTGGTTTTCCATACACTTAAAACAAAGCACACCATAGCAAAGTTTAGAACTTTGGTATTTATCCACCAAAAAATAGTGCCCGATACTTATATCAGATGGCAATTGAACTCACCTAGGTGTCTTGGACACTTTTCGCTTAATTAATTCCATCCCTAGCTTTAAAATGCAAACAGACGACTTTTAATGGCTCTTGTGTTACGTTCAATTTGTTGGAAAAATAATTTCCAAGAAATTCGAAGAAAAGTGACTTTATTTCTATTTTATGTTGTGAAATCGAGGCTTTCGTCCTTGACACAGCAGGGAACAATCTCACAATTATGAAACAAAGTGAAAAAAATTCATGTCTGGATTTCGAACGACGACTTGTCCCTCTGTTTATGATGGAATATTGCTTTAAGCTGGTTTTCCATACCAGCAAATACAACACACCATAGCAAGTTTGGGAACTTGTGAATTCAGTCTGATTTTATCCACCAAAAAAATAGTGCCCGATACTTATATCAGATGGCAATTGAACTCACCTAGGTGTCTTGGACACTTTTCGCTTAAATAATTCCATGCCCTTGCATTTCATCAAAATGCAAACAGACTGACTTTTATGGCACCCTTGTGTTACGTTCAATTTTGTGGAAAAATAAATTTCAAGAAATTCGAACAAAAAGTGACTTTATTTCTATTTTATGTTGTGAAATCGAGGGCTTTCGTCCTTGACACAGGGGAGACAATCTCACAATTATGAAACGAAGTGAAAATTCATGTCTGGATTTTGAAAGACGACTTATCCCTCTGTTTATGATGGAATATTGCTTTTAAGCTGGTTTCCATACTAGTAAAACAGCACACACCATAGCAAGTTTGGGAACTTTGGGTATTTATCCACCAAAATAGTGCCCGATACTTATATCAGATGGCAATTGAACTCACCTAGGTGTCTTGGACACTTTTCGCTTAATTAATTCCATCCTAGCTTTAAAATGCAAACAGACGACTTTTATGATGCCGCTTGTGTTACGTTGAATTTATTGGAAAAATAAATTTCAAGAAATTCGAAAAAAAGTGACTTTATTTCTATTTTATGTTGTGAAATCGAGGCTTTCGTCCTTGACACAGGGAGACAATCTCACAATTATGAAACGAAGTGAAAAATTCATGTCTGGTTCCGAACGACGACTTCGTCCTCTGTTTATGATGGAATATTGCTTTAAGCTGGTTTTCCATGCTTAAAACAGCACACCATAGTAAGTTTGGGAACTTTGATCCACCGTGGTATTTATCCACCAAAAATGGTGCCCGATACTTATATCAGATGGCAATTGAACTCATCCCGAAGGTGTCTTGGACACTTTTTCGCTTAATTAATTCCATCCTTGTTAGCTTTAAAATACAAACAGACGACTTTTATATGCACTCTTGTGTTACGTTAAATTTATTGGAAAAATAAATTTCAAGAAATTCGAAAAAAAAGTGTCCCATGACTTTATTTCTATTTTATGTTGTGAAATCATAAGGAGTCTTTCGTCCTTGACACAGGGAGACAATCTCACAATTATGAAACGAAGTGAAAAATTCATGTCTGGATTTCGAACGACGACTTGTCCCTTCTGTTTATGATGTGAATATTGCTTTAAGCTGGTTTTCCATACTTGCCGAAACAGCACACCATAGCAAGTTTTCGGATTTCGACTTTGGTATTTATCCATCCAAAATAGTGCCCGATTCTTCTTCTATCAGATGGTAAATTGAACTCACCTAGGTGTCTTGGACGCACTTTTCGCCCAATTAATTCCATCCTAGCTTTAAAAATGCAAACAGACGACTTTTTATGATGCCCTTGTGTTACGTTCAAATTGTTGAAAAATAATTTCCAGAAATTCGAAGAAAAAAAGTGACTTTATTTCTATTTTATGTTGTGAATGAGGCTTTCGTCCTTGACACAGGGGAGACAATCTCACAATTATGAAACGTGAAGTGAAAAATTCATGTCTGGATTTTTCGAACGACGACTTATCCCTCTGTTTATGATGGAATGTGCTTTAAAGCTGGTTTTCCATAATTTAAACAACACACCATAGTAAGTTTGGAGACTTGGGAGTATTTATCCACCAAAAAAAATAGTGCCCGATACTTCTATCAGATGGTAATTGAACTCACCCTAGGTGTCTTGGACACTTTTCGTAGCGACTAATTCCATCCTAGCTTTAAAATGCAAACAGACGACATTTTATGATGCTTACCTTGTGTTACGTTCAATTTATTGGAAAAATAGAATTTCAGAAATTCGAGAAAAAGTGACTTTATTTTCTATTTTATGTTGTGAAATCAGGGCTTTCGTCCTTGACACAGAACAATCACAAGCATAAAACGAAGTGAAAAATTCTTGTCTGGATTTCGAACGACGACGACAGCCTCCCTCTGTTTATGATGGAATATTGCTTTTAAGCTGGTTTCCATGCTAAAACAACTTTTACCATGGCAAGTTTGGACACTTGTGGTATTTATCCACCAAAAATAGTGCTTGATACTTCTGTCAGATTGGTAATTGGACTCATCTGGGTGTCTTGGACGCTTTTTGTAATTGATTCCATCCTTGGCTGAAAATGCCCAGGCAGACGACTTTTGTGATTAGCAGCATGTGTTGCGTTCTGGTTGTTGTGAAGAATGGTACCGAGGATTCGAGAGTGGCTTTGTTTCTGTTTGTGTTTGACCCGAAGTCAGAGAACTTGGGTCGCTTCACGCAGGGAGACAATCTCTGAATTATGAAACGAAGTGAAAAAATTCATGTCTGGATTTTGAACGACGACTCATCTCTGTTCATGATGGAATATTGCTTTTAAGCTGGTTTCCATGCTTAAACATCGCCACCATAACAAGTTTGGAACTTTGGAATTGTTATGCACCAAAAAAATAGTGCCGATACTTATATCAGATGGCAATTGAACTCACCTAGGTGTCTTGGACACTTTCGCTTAATTAATTCCATCCTAGCTTCAAAGTAAACAGACGACTTTTTATGGCACTCTTGTGTTACGTTCAATTTGTTGAAAAAAATAATTTCCAAGAAATTCGAAGAAGAAAAAGTGACTTTATTTCTATTTTTATGTTGTGAAATCGAGGCTTTCGTCCTTGACACAGGGAGACAATCTCACAATTATGAAACGAAATGAAAAAATTCATGTCTGGATTTCGAACGACGACTTGTCCCTCTGTTTATGATGGAATATTGCTTTTAAGCTGGTTTTCCATGCATAAAACAAGCACACCATAGCAAGTTTGGGAACTTTGGGTATTTATCGCACCAAAAATAGTGCCCGATACTTATATC
The DNA here is from genome assembly GCF_003918875.1 of Haliotis rubra. Classification (NCBI taxonomy): domain Eukaryota; kingdom Metazoa; phylum Mollusca; class Gastropoda; order Lepetellida; family Haliotidae; genus Haliotis; species Haliotis rubra. Next base: position 21,600 of record NW_025766507.1, read on the forward strand.
AGATGGCGAATTGAACTCACCTAGGTGTCTTGGACACTTTTCGCTTAATTAATTCCATCCTGGCTTTAAAATGCAAACAGACGACTTTTATGATGCCCTTGTGTTACGTAGAATTTGTGGAAAAATAAATTTCAAGAAATTCCAACAAAAGTGACTTTATTTCTATTTTTATGTTGTGAAATCGAGGCTTTCGTCCTTGACACAGGAGACAATCTCACAATTATGAAACGAAGTGAAAAATTCATGTCTGGATTTCGAACGACGACTTGTCCCTCTGTTCATGATGGAATATTGCTTTAAGCTGGTTTTCCATACTTAAAACAGCACACCATAGCAAGTTTGGGAACTTTGGGTATTTATCCACCAAAAATAGTGCCCGATACTTATATCAGATGGCAATTGAGCTCACCTAGGTGTCTTGGACACTTTTCAGCAATTAATTCCATCCTAGCTTCAAAATGCAGAACAGACGACTTTTTGATGGCAATCTTGTGTTACGTTCAATTTGTGGAAAAATAAATTTCAAAATTCGAAGAAAAAAGTGACTTTATTTCCTATTTTATGTTGTGAAATCGAGGCTTTCGTCCTTGACACAGGGAGACAATCTCACAATTATGAAACGAAGTGAAAAATTCATGTCTGGATTTCGAACGACGACTTGTCCCTCTGTTTATGATGGAATATTGCTTTAAGCTGGTTTCCACACTTAAAACAGCACACCATAGCAAGTTTAGGGAACTTTGGGTATTTATCCACCAAAAATAGTGCCCGATACTTATATCAGATGGCAATTGAACTCACCTAGGTGTCTTGGACACTTTTCGCTTAATTAATTCCATCCTAGCTTCAAAATGCAAACAGACGACTTTTTATGGCACTCTTGTGTTACGTTCAATTTGTGGAAAAATAAATTTCAAGAAATTCGAAAAAAAAGTGACTTTATTTCTATTTTATGTTGTGAAATCGAGGCTTTCGTCCTTGACACAGGGGAGACAATCTCACAATTATGAAACGAAATGAAAAATTCATGTCTGGATTTTGAAAGACGACTTATCCCTCTGTTTATGATGGAATATTACTTTAAGCTGGTTTTCCACACTTAAAACAACACACCATAAGCAAGTTTGGGAACTTTGGGTATTTATCCACCAAAAATAGTGCCGATAACTTATATCAGATGGCAATTGAACTCACCTAGGTGTCTTGGACACTTTTCGCTTAATTAATTCCATCCCTAGCTTTAAAATGCAAACAGACTGACTTTTATGATGCCCTTGTGTTACGTTGAATTTGTGAAAAATAAATTTCAAGAAATTCCAACAAAAGTGACTTTATTTCTATTTTATGTTTGTGTGAAATCGAGGCTTTCGTCCTTGACACAGGGGAGACAATCTCACAATTATGAAACGAAGTGAAAAATTCATGTCTGGATTTCGAACGACGACTTGTCCCCTCTGTTCATGATGGAATATTGCTTTAAGCTGGTTTTCCACACTTAAAACAGCACACCATAGCAAGTTTGGGAACTTTGGGTATTTATCCACCAAAAATAGTGCCCGATACTTATATCAGATGGCAATTGAGCTCACCTATAGGTGTCTTGGACACTTTTCGCTTAATTAATTCCATCCTAGCTTTAAAATGCAAACAGACGACTTTTATGATGCCCTTGTGTTACGTAGAATTTGTGTGGAAAAATAAATTTCAAGAAATTCCAACAAAAGTGACTTTATTTTATTTTTATGTTGTGAAATCGAGGCTTTCGTCCTTGACACAGGGAGACAATCTCACAATTATGAAACGAAGTGAAAAATTCATGTCTGGATTTCGAACGACACTTGTCCCTCTGTTCATGATGGAATATTGCTTTAAGCTGGTTTTCCCACACTTAAAACAGCACACCATAGCAAGTTTGGGAACTTTGGGTATTTATCCACCAAAATAGTGCCCGATACTTATATCAGATGGCAATTGAGCTCACCTAGGTGTCTTGGACACTTTTCGCTTAATTAATTCCATCCTAGCTTTTAAAATGCAAACAGACGACTTTTTATGGCGCTCTTGTGTTACACGTTCAATTTATTGGAAAAATAATTTCCAGAAATTCGAAGAAAAAGTGACTTTGTTTCTATTTTATGTTGTGAAATCGAGGCTTTCAGTCCTTGACACAGGGAGACAATCTCACACATTATGAACGAAAGTGAAAAATTCGTGTCTGGATTTCGAACGACGACTTGTCCCTCTGTTCATGATGGAATATTGCTTTAAGCTGGTTTCCACACTTAAAACAACACCGCATAGCAAGTTTGTGAACTTTTGTATTTATCCACCAAAAAATAGTGCCCGATACTTATATCAGATGGCAATTGAGGCTCACCTAGGTGTCTTGGACACTTTTCGCTTAATTAATTCCATCCCTAGCTTCAAAATGCAAACAGACGACTTTTTATGATGCCCTTGTGTTGCAGTTCAATTTGTGGAAGAAAATAAATTTCCAGAAATTCCAACAAAAGTGACTTTGTTTCTATTTTATGTTGTGAAATCCGAGGCTTTCGTCCTTGACACAGGGAGACAATCTCAACAATTATGAAACGAAGTGAAAATTCATGTGTCTGGATTTCGAACGACGACTTGTCAATCTGTTCATGATGGAATATTGTTTTAAGCTGGTTTCCATGCCACCAAAACTTAGCACACCATGCTCAAGTTTGGGAACTTTGGGTATTTATCCACCAAAAATAGTGCCCGATACTTATATCAGATGGCAATTGAACTCACCTAGGTGTCTTGGACACTTTCGCTTAATTAATTCCATCCTAGCTTCAAAATGCAAAACAGACGACTTTTTATGGCGCTCTTGTGTTGCGTTCAATTTGTGGAAAAATAAAGTCGTCTGTTTCCCTTTAACTAGGATGAATAGCTCAACTCCAAATTCAATATCGACATAACCACAGTGGATATACAAGTATCTATTTAATAATGAGCCAACTTAAACAATATTCACATCATAAACAAGGTAATGAGAATAAAACCCAGGCATAAACCTACTTCGTTTGATTATTCTCCCCTGTGTCAGAGACATTTCTCAAATAGAGAAATAAAGTCACTGTTGAATTTCTTAATTTAAATACGTAACACAGAGCATCATAAAAAAGTCGTCTGTTACATTTTAAAGCAGAGATATTATTAACCACTAGGTAATCATCGATATAGTATCGAGAATGTGTGGATAATACTACAGTGTCCAAGCTTCAGTAGTATTCTTTGTTTAAGCCAATATTCCATCGAATTGACGAAAGAATCGTCTTTCATTGCATATTATTCAGACGCTCATCAGAAATACTTTTCTTCATTTCTTGAATCACAATTGACTTGTATTTTAAATGCCATAAATGATGAATTGGCAATGGGTGATTCAGTATCGGTGGACGAAAGTTCAAACATAGCTGTTTAGGCGGAAAACCGGCTAGCTAACCTATTCCGTATTTTGAAGGGACTGAGAATGAATAATCGAACAATGCGCTTCGTTTCATATTGTTGAGATTATACATTTCTGGCATAAAATGAAATAAAGTCACTTTTGAATTTCTTGAGAACTGGCCTCGGTGACTTTAGCTACGAGCATCATAAAAAGATAAGATCTGTTTAATGGAGGTAATTAAGCGAAGAGGTATTTGAGTACCTGGAAATATTCACCATCGTGGTATCGGGCACTATATGCAAGTTAAATGATTCGGTATTGAGGAAACCGGCTTAAAGCTGTATTCCATCATGGTTTTTGAAGGAACGCTGTCGAAATAGTTCATCGAACTTTCGCTTCGTTCTGAAACCAGTCTTCCCCTGGACAGCCTCATTTAACATACTTTCTTGATTTGACGCCACAATGATAAAGTAGATGTTTGAGTGACGAAAGTCAGGTACAGGTGATTCGAAACCATCTGGAAATGCATTTTGAAAACCGGCTTAAACGTAAATCGGGCATGGTACCATAGATTTGATTATTCTTCCCCGATCGAACTCATTTCACAACGTAAAGCAGAAATAAGGTTTTCAATAAATTTCTTGTATTTACCAAGTCGCAGAATAGGTCTTGTTGCATTTTATTTAAGGATGAATTGATTAAGCGAAAATTAAAGATTACTAGGCTTTTCGACCGTCGTCGAAACTGTCGAACTATTTTGGTGGATAAATGCCAAGGATTAAAAACTTTAACATGATTATAACCGTTTAGTATTTCAACTTCGTAATATTCCGGCAGAGGGTTTCAATCCGGGCGTAATTTTTCGCTTTCGTTCATCGAACGTGGTCTGGCAACGACTTCAGAAATAAAGTCGCTCATTTTCGAATTTCTTGTTTCACAGAAGATAACGTATACAAGAACATCATAAAAGTCGTCGTTACATTTTAACTGAGATAATTGAACCAGCGGTACAGGTGAAACTCAATTATGCATCGTCGAAACGTCGGTATATTTTGATTGGATAAACCGAAGTTCCCAAGCATCGGTAACGTTTTCCAGGTGTGTGGAAACCGGCAAAGGCACAATGTTGCATGCATGTTGAAAGGGGACGAAGTCGTCGTTCGAAAATCGAACATGTTTCGCTGGTTTCGAACGACAGTTCCCCTGGCTCGTTGACGACATGAAATGAATAAACTGTTGAATTTCAATTTTTCCACCAAGTCCGTGGCGGTATCATAAAAAGTCGTCCTCTTTACGATTTTAGCGGGATGGTAGTCGAAGCGAAAGTCAGGTACCAGGTATTCGGTGGTATCGGGCGATTGATTCTCCCAGGCTTTACATGTTATTAACGTTTTAGTATGGAAAACCGGCGCTAAACTGTTCATCGTAAACTGGAGAATAGTGTTTCAAATCGAACGTAATTTTCGCTTTCGTTTCATATTGATTATTATACGACGATCGTTTCTGACGCGGTAAAGTGCTTTTCAACAAATTTCTTGATACCAATTGAACGACCGGCTACAGGATAACCGCTAAAAATGGAATAACGTTTGAGATGGAGTAATTAAACGGTGTCAAAATTTTAGATGATAATTACTGCATCTGTTACTGGTATCGGGCGCTAATTTTTTGGTGGATAAACCAAAGTTCAAACTTGCTTTATCGGTAACTGGGTACGAATGATGAACTTCGGCTTATTCCGTCATCGATCGTTCATCGAACGCTTTCTTTCGTTTCTGAACAATGATTATATGAACAGCTTCATTTGTAAGTAAAGTCGCTTTTGTTGAATTCTTGATTTAATTTTCCTGAAATTACATTACAGGGCATCATGAGATCGTCATATTTGGCTTTAAGGATAATTGATAAAGCGAAGACGAACACTGAATGCATCTGAACCTGAAGTGTCGAACGGTGGTCTCTCCAGTAACTTTATATTTATTCCTTGTTTTAAGTATGGAAGGCTCGGCTTAGCAACTGTTCATCATAGAAAATCCGAACATCGACCTGCTTCAGACTATTGTTCTTCCCCTGTGTCGGGAACGAAAACATCATTCTGGCGCATAAAATGAAACAATGTCTTTCGAATTTCTTGAATTTATTTTTCAGCATTACAGGCATCATAGTCTGTTACATTTTAAGCTTTGGATAATTGGTCAGCGAAAGTGATCGAACACCAGGCAGTTCAGTACTGCGTCTGGTATCGGCGCGGTGGACACTCGAATCGTCAAACTTACTTTATGTTGAAGTAATGAACAATAGCTGTGTTCCGTATAAACAGAGGGATGAAGTCGTCAACAAATCCGGGCATGATGCTTTCGTTCATGGTATTAACCGTCGGGACGAAAACATCGTTCTGGTATAAAATGAAACAAGGTCTTTCTTCGGCTAACGGAGTATTTTCGGCTGAAATCGAACGGCATTAACCGTAAAAGAATGTTCTGTTTATTTTGACGGATAAGATATTAAGCGAAGTGATCAAGATACTAATGACTCGGTACTTCATCAATCGAACATATACGGTGGATGGTATTCCCCAGGCTGCGTGATAACTGATGATGGAAAATTCGGCTTAGCTGGCTGTTCCGTCGTATTTGAAGTTAGTCGTTCGAAATCAGTTTATCAATTTTCGCTAGTTCTGTTTATTGATTCGTCCTGTCGTCCGTTCTGAAATAAATCAAAGTCTTTTTAGACGAATTTCAACGGTTATTTTCCGCAAATGAACGTAACCTGGAAGTTAACCATGACACCCAAAGCGGTGGTGTAAAGCGGTGTCCCGGAACACCGGAACGACTCAGTACTTCGTCGTCGCAAGGTATCGTCTTGGTGATTGGTTCCCAAACTTTACTGTATTCAACTTTGATTTTAGGCTCAACTTATTCCGTAGTTCAGCTTCTACTTCGTTTCATAATTATTATTTTGATGATGTTGGCCTCATTCACAGAAATACTTCATTTTCATTTCAACTTGGTATTTTCCTGAAACCAACAGCCCTGGGTATCATCAAGCTTTAGGATGGAACCAGTAAACGTGATCCCAGCTTGCGTATTCGGTCTGTCTTGAAACAATAGAACTTCAGCTACTTTATGTTGTCTTTGTTTAGTATGGAAAACCGGCTTTGAAAGCTATTCCATCATGATCAAATAATCGGGCATGAGCCTAGGCTAGATTTTCAACAGTTATACGGTCAGGACGAGAGAAAGCATTCACAACATATGAAATAAAGGGAATACTTTTTGTTGTGAGAATTGGTACTGTCGAGCATTATTGGGGCATATGTTACATTTGGCTTTGAAGTGAATGGCGAAAAGTGATAAAATTACTAATTGACTCAATGCATCATTCAAAACATCGGGGCACTCTTTGGTGGTTCGTAAAGTTCAAAACTTATTCCTTTGTTTTGGGCAATGAGCTCGCTTTAGCAACTGTTCATCATATTTTAGTCGTTCATCCGAACATAATTTTTCACTTCGTTCATGACGGGCCGTATACGTGTCGGGACTTCTGTATAAAACCAGAAATGAGAATGCGCTTTCTTCGATTTCTTGAGTATTGCAAATGACTTTGGCTGGAAGTGCTACCGTAAAGAATAAGGTCTGTTTGTTGCTTCAGGATGGTATTGGCGAAAGTGTCAGGTAATTGGTATTTATTTGGTGGTTAAAATTTAATGTTAGTATTGAAAACAACTTGCGATATTCCGTAAATGTTTTGAGAGGACGAAATCGTCGAATGAGCACTTTCGTTTCTGTTATTGGTTATTCCCCTGTGAGACGGCGGCATGAAGCGAAGTCTTTTTCTAAATTCTTGGTTGAGCACAAATGCATAAAGAATAGATATGTTTGCATTTTAGGATGAAGTCATTTAGGAACACCTGGAGCAGTTCGGCCATCTGATCGGTGTACGGTGGTTCTTCCCCGAAGTGTTGTTTTAATGATGAACCAGCTTAAAGCACCATTCCATCATGAACTGAAGGGACGATCGTCGTTGAAAATCGGGCGTATTTTCGCTGGATTTCGCCAGTATGAATTGTCCCGGTCGGACAGCAGAAACATTCAATCGCGGAGCTGGCGGTTATTTTTTTTGTTCAACCTCGTCTGGTGAGATGAGTAAGCGGCGTCGTCCGGGTACCGGGTGACCAGTACCATCGTCAACATCGGGGCGCTCGTTGGATCGCGGAACCGGCTTAAGCAATGTTCATCGTAATTGTAGTCGTCGTTCAAAATCCAGACATGCGCTTCGTTTCTGAAACTGACCGGTCCCTACTGCCAGAGATAAATTTAATCGTCGCTTTGTTGAACAACTGACGGTTTCGGGGCATCATAGATGCTGTTTGTTTAAGTGAATTATTCAAGCGAAATCCCCTTTACCAGACTTCGATATCTGCTAGAAGTTTCGATCAACCTTTTGATTGATTCTGATCCCAAGCTTTATGTTCTGAACTTTTAATGAACAACTTCTCCCGTCATAACGGTATCAATTTCGAATCCAGCGTAATGTTTCGCTAGTTTCATATTGATTATTCCCTGGCGCCTCATTTCACTGACGTAAAAACTGAAATGAAGTCACTTTTCTGGGGCCTCTTGAATGCAAATTGAACGTACTGGAGATTATATAAGGATGAACAGTGGCGATAAAGAATTCTGTGGTATCGGTGCGGTGGTCTGCAAACAACGTAATTATTAACGTTTAAACATGGAAACCGGCTTAAGCTATTCCATCGTAGTGAAGACGATATCGTTAATCCGAACATCGATTTTCGCTATTTCGCTAACGGTTATTCCCACGGTCGGAACAGCTCGTTCACAATAAATGAAGCAATGTCATTTGTTCTTCTTGTTATTACTTTCCACAATCCGTATTTCAGGTATCATAAAGATAATCTTGTTGCATTTAAGGTAGGATGGATGATGGCGAAAATGATCCGGGTACGCAGGTCGACTCAATGCCGTCTGATATCGCGAAACATCGGGGCATAATACGATGGTCATGCCAAAGTTAATTAACGATTTTGAGATGATTCGGCTTGGCAATATTCCGTCGTGTTTGAAGTGGAAATGTTCGTATGGAACATTGATTGTTCCCCTGATGATAGGCAGTATTCTGACGTAATAGAGAGCAATGTCGCTTTTGGGCCGGGTACAACATTTATTTTCCACAGGGAATAAAATGCGTTACGGATGAGTGTCGAAAGTACTAGTGATTCAGTGGCGTAAAGGCATATTGCGATTGGATAAATACCGAAACTTTATATTATTCTTTGTTTAGTATGGAAAACCAACTTAAGCGCAATAATTCGTTGAACCCTACGAAATCGAACATGATGTTTCACTTCGTTTCATTGATTATTCCCCGTAAGGACGCCATTTCTGACATAAAATGAAATGAAGTCGCTTTCTTCGGGCTGTGAGTCTTACCGCAAGTCGGAGCATTATTGGGATTGCCGTAAAAAGTCGTCTGTTGCTTTAAGGATGGTGAATTGGCGAAAAGTATCCGAAGACTTTAGTGTCGCAATTATCGGGGCATATTTTTTGGATAAATATGCTGTAACTTTGTTTAGTGTTGAGGAAAACCGGCTTAACGTATTCCCATCGTGAGCTGGAAGGAACGAGAATAATTCTACATCGGGCATGTTTTCGCTTCGTTCATGTTGACGGTCCCCTGACCGATACCGGCATGAGAACAACGACTAATTCTTGGTATTTTCCTACGGAATCATAAAGAATAGTCTCCCCGTTGCAAAACGAGGATAATATTAAACGTATTCAGGCGATTGAGTTCAATGCCATCTGATCAAATGGGGCGCTATTACGGTGATAAACCAAAAGTTCGCATGTTCGTCGCTGTTTAGTATGGAAAACAACTTAGCTTCCGTATTTTGAAGGTCAGGAATAGTGTTTCAATTTTTCATTTCGTTCATGAATGACCGGTTATTCCCCTGATCGGGACGAAACGACATAAAATAGAACGTTTCTTAATTTTATTTTCGAACGTGGCTACGGAAGTTAAAAAGATAGTCATATTTACATTTTAACTTCGTGAAATTGAACCAGCGTCCAGATACCCACAATTCGGTATCGATTGTCGGGCGCGTGGATATACCCAAGTTGAAACTTGCTATGTTAACGTTGAAACAATGGAAGAAACCGGCAAACAACTGTTCCATCATCAACGAATTGACGAGTCGGAAACAGTTCATCGGGTATGTTCGCTGAATTTCGCCAATTGGTCTTCAATGTCGGGATGACAGAAATAAAGGATCTTTTCGGTTTTCTTGGCCCATTTTCACAGAAGGTAACGTAAGGGAATAGTCTGTTGCATTTTAAAAACTGGGATGATGAAGCGGCACTAAGGTTGATTCGATCCGTCTGCCTAGAACATCGTACGGTGGATATACCACGGAATATTCAAACTTTAGCAACGTTTTAGCTATGGAAGAACCGGCTTAAGCAACTCGACTATCATAGACCGATAATCATCGTTCATCGGGTATGATGCTAGTTTCGCTGTTGATTGTCTTCCCCTATTTCGATTTTGACGCAAAATGAAATGAAGTCGCACTATTTCGTTTCTTGAGTATCGTACCGAAATTGAACGGCGTCTGGAAGTTATGCATTTTAAAGCTGGGATGGAATTGATGAAGCGAGAAGTGTTCCGGGAACACCTGGAGCTTTCAATTATGCATCTGATATGGTATCGGGGCATGTTGTGATGGAGAAACTAAAAGCTGAAGACGGTATCGTCAGTTCTTCGCTGTTCGTAATTGTTCCCCAACTCATTCGACGACCGAACGATAATGTTGGTTTCACAAATTCACCGTATTGGAATCGAGATAGTCTGTTTGGAGCGGGATGAACCGAAGCAGACACCCACAGACGACTCAATGCCGTCTGATAAAGGTATCGGTCATACTGGGATGCCAAAGTTCAAACTTTGCTATGTTGTAGTCGATGATACGACTAAACAATTCCATCGTGTCCGGACATGATTACGCTGGATTTCATCAATTGACGGTTAACGATAATCGTTAGAGCAATGTCTTTCGATTGAATTTCTTGATATTGCTGCATTCGTAACCTGGGGCGATAGATCGTTTTGTTGCGCTGGGACGTGATAGCGGCGAAAAGTGTCCGAAGACTCACTGAGCCAGTTGATAACGTGCTGGCTGAGGCACTATTTTTGATTGGATAAATACCGCGAAGTATTCCAAGCTTTGCGATGTTGGTATGGAGAAACCGGCTATTCCATCATCTGGGTGACGAAGTGTCGTTGTTCTTTCGCTACTGGTATTGATTGTGTCGAGACGCGTTGGCTCAAATGAAGCAAAGCCGCTTTTTCTTCATTTCTTGATACCATTGACTTGTGAAATTAAGGTATGTCTGTTTGCGTTTAACTGGGATGAATGTCAGCCTGGGCTCGATGCCATCTGATATGGTATCGGGCGCTATTTTGGTGGTTTTGAAGGCATGATGCTGTTTTGAATATTGGAAAACCAGCTAAGCGCAATATTCGCTGGAGGGGACGAGAATAATATGCAATTTTTTCGCCAATGATTGTTATGCGGGAACGAAAGCGCCATTCTGGCATAAAACCAGAAACGATATCGTTTTGATTTATTTTCACGAAATGCGTATTTGGGGCATGCGCTCGCTTCTGAAGCTTTAACGTATTAACGTTTTGGCTATGGAAAACCGCTTAAACTGTTCAAATAAATAACAGAGGGGTCGTCGTCGGACGTGGTTATTCTTCCTGTCGTCGGGACATCGATTTAAAATGAAATGAAGTCACTGAACGGAATTTCTTGGAAATTTATTTTCCATGAAATGAGCGAACTGTAAAGAAGTCGTCGTTGAAATGAATTGATGGCAATGATATGGTAATAGAATATTTTGGTGGATATGCTGAAATTCCCCAACTACATGTTCCCCGTTTTAGTAATGACCGGCTAGCTGTATTCCGTAAGCTATTAATTTTTCGCTAGTTTCAAAATGCGGCTCATTTCACAACGCCAAATGAAAATAAAGGCGGAGATATTTTCCTGTGGAAATTGCTATAAAGAATAGTCTGTTGCATTTTAAGGATAAAACTGAAAATACCTGCATCGTAAATAGAATTTCCTTTGGTGGATATTGAAACTGGCGTGCTTTGGGCAATGATGAGAAAACCAGCTTAACAATATTCATCGTGAACAGAAGGGAACGAATAGTTCGAAAGTCGAACGAACTGGATTTTCGCCAGTATTATTCTAACGAAGCTGTTTGGGATGCTGCTTTATTCATTTTCCACAATTCTGCGTAACTGGGGCATCTATGTGTTGCATTTTAGCTTTAACCAAGCGAACGCCACGATTATTCAACCACCATCTGTTCGGAAATTGTCGACATATTTTTTGATCTGAAGTGTCCCAAACTTTGCCCATGTTGATAGCCGTTGGAACCGGCTTAATATTCATATTTGGGTGACGGGGAATGGATCGAACATGGTGTTTCGCCATGACCGGTTATTTCCTGTGTCGAAGTTGAAAACTTTCAGTAGGAATAAATTTTCTTTATTTTTCTGGTGGTATGACACAGGGTATGGTCTCGTTGCATTTTAGCTGGGATGGTAGATTATGAAGCGAAAGTGTCGAAAGATACCTAGATGACTCCATTATGACTCTATGGTAATGGGGCGCGGATAATGCGAAAGTTCCCCAACTGCTATGTTGAATGATGAAACAAACTAATAACTCTATTCCGTCATGGTGAAGGGAACATCGATAGTTCATCGAACATGTTACGCTTTCGTTCATATTGATTGTCCCTGTGATCGAGACAGCTCATTTCACAACATAAAACAAATGTCTTGTTGAATTTCTTAATTTATTTTCATGCATGACTGGTATAGTCTGTTTTGTTGCTTCAGGATAATTGAAGCGAAATTTGAACGCACGATCAGTTCAGTACCATCTGACAGAAGATACCGATTCTACCGAAGTCGTCCAGTACATGTTCAACTTGTTTAGTAATGAAACCGGCTTAAGCTGTAAACTGAATTGACGAGTCGTCATTCGAAATCGAACATGGTGATTAATGAGGATTATTTCCCCTGATCATGCAAACATAAAACAAAGTCGCTTTTTCTTCGATTTCTTGGAATGTTTTCCACAATTCGGCATTGGAGATTATCTTGCATTTTGGGATGAGTGAAAATTCGATCATGCCCTGGTGACTCAATTATCACAATAGGGCGGACCCAAACTTACTTTATGATTAACGTTTGCAACGCTTAGCGTCATGTTTGGAGAGGTGATCGTTCAATCCGAACATAATTTTCGCTTCGTTCATGAAATTGATTGTCTTCTATTGATCGGACAGCCTCTACAACGCTGAAATAAAGTGCGCACTACCTAAATTTCTTGATTTCCTATAAAAAGTCGTCTCGTTTTGCAAAACTGGAAGTGAATTGATAAAGCGAAAGTGTCGAACGCCTGGGTATTGATGCTGCATCACCGATAATAGTGGTTGCGGTCATTTCCAAAGTTACAAACTGCTATGTTCGTTTATTCCGGCTAATTTCCATCAGGAACGGTGTAGTTCGAAGAATCGGCGCTGGACAATTATTATACACTGATCGGGACGAAACCTCGTTTCTGACGAAAATAGAAACAATGATGCTTTTGGAGCCGGAATTTCTTTGAAATTGCACTTTCCTGGCGTACAGAATAATAAAAGAAACCGATTTAGGATGGAGTGAAACAAGCGGTAGGGTAGATGATTCACCATCTTTGTTCAGGCATAATACCTGATGATGCGTGTTGTTTGGTAATGAACCGTAGCTAATATTCCATCGTAAACTGAGCCGACAGTCGTCGTTCGAAAATCGGTATGTATAGTTTCATTGGTTATTCTTCCCCAATGTCGAAAACTCATTCCGCAACGCCAAAACAAATGCTTTTCTTCGGTTCTTGAGTATTTTCCTGTCAACGTACAAATTATGCATAAAAAGTCGTCTTTACGCAAAACTGGGATGAACAATTGAAGCGAAAATCAAAAGTACAGATGATTACCATCTGATGAAGTATCGGGCGCGGTGGATAATACCCAAAGTTAAATGCCATGTTGTCGCTGTTGTAATGAACATTTCATGGGTTTCGCGAACGACAGTTGTGCTTCCCCTATTGATCGGGACGAAAACGCCATTTCACCAACATAAATATGCGGCATTTACAGGTATCGTAAAGTCGTCATTTAGCGGGATGAAACCAAGCGAAAGTGTCGGAACACCTGGGTGATTCGATACGACAGAACATCAGGGCTACTATGCGGTGGATAAACGAAAGTTAACGACCGATAACGTTTTGGCTATGGAAACCGGCTAATGATAAATGTAGCGGAGATATCGTCCTCGAACGTAATTTTCGCTAGTTTCATATTATGGATTATTCTTCGGCTTTCGATTTCTGGCTGTAAAGATGAGATAAAGGTCGCTTTCTTCATTTCTTGGAATAGCCACCAGAATGAACGGCACAAAGAACATAAAGTCGTCTTGTTTGCGCACGGAACCAATGGCGAAAGTGGTTTTAGACGACTCCATAAATCTGGTATAAATCGTTGAAAGTTCTGAAACTTCTTTATGATTGATATTGTTTTGGTATGATGGAGCTCAACTTTGGCCCTCCGTGAACGAGAGGACAGTCGTTCATCAGGCGTAATGCTGGTTTCATATTGGCGGGACGGCTTCGACTCGACAAAATGAAACAATGATCTTTTGACGAATTTCTTGGTTATTTTCCACCAATTCTGCGGCGTACAGGGAACGTCATATATTTGCGTTTAAGGATTCAATTGGTCGATTTACCGAACGATTCGATACCATCATTGAACGTGGATATTTTGATTGGATAACGATCGAAACTTTGCTATGTTCGACTTGGGCGCAGATGACTTCGCTGTCGATATCATAAACGAATTGATAAATCGACATCGGTATCTTCGTTTCTGTTAACGGTTATTCCCCTCGTTCACAACATAAAATCAGAGGCAAAGTCTTTCGATTTCTTATTTATTTTCCACAATTCGTACGAATCATAAAAGTCGATCTGTTTGCGTTGCGCCCAGGATGAATTGAACAACGTATGTTGGTGAAGTAATTATGCATCGATGAAATTGTCGTTTCACGGTCGGAATATAACGGATTCTGACCGCATGTTCTGTTTGCTGTGAACCGGCTTAATGTATTCATCAGCTGAAGGGGATAGTCGTCTTCATCGGTGTAATTTTCGTTTCGTTTCATATTCCCCTGATCGAACGGCTCATTCTGACTTGCTGAAATGATAAAGGTCTTTTCTTCGAATTTCTTGGTATTACCACGAAATCGAACGTATTTCGTGCCATAAAGAATAGTCTTGTTTGCATTTTAAGCTTTAAGGATGAATTCCGGTGATCGATTGAGTCGCTCATTATAATCATCGGTTCCGCGATTGAAAGTTCCCAAACTTTATCTATTAACGTTGAAGCGGAAAACCGGCTTACTTCGGCCGTGAACGAGGTTAATCATCGTTCATCGAACGAAGTTTTGCTAGTTTTCATAATTGATTCGAAAATGAAAGCGGG
>NW_025766508.1:0-36558 GCF_003918875.1 Haliotis rubra
AATGTAATTATTTCGTGCATGTGCCTGCTGTTACTATTTCCACAGCACATACAAATAATTCCCATTTTAAACTCACCAGAGTGATAAGTTGGGCGGAAATGCCGTCTAAAAGTGTCGTTAGATATGGCGATGCCAGGATTACACTTGGCACGACTGGAGTCAAAGACTGATTATATCTAGAGCGCTGGTGTCTTTATATAAGCCTGTATAAGTTATTATTGTAAAAGTTTCCAATATAACTTAAACAAACTCCAGTTTGCAAAGGAGTTGAAAAGAATATTTCATAAAATATTTTGTTAAGCACTGACACTGATCACCATTACACAGAGCCAGTAGTGTCAGAGAATGTTTTATTAAATATTTTCCTGTTCGTCGTTGAATGGATCAACTTGTTGATGCTGCCAGTTCTGATAAGGAAGTTTGTCCTGATTTAACAAAAACATGTTACAGTAGTACACTTTGAGCTGCCATGGACCTGGTAAGTCCACCCGTTCCTTCAGTGACCATCATAGTATAGTTGGGTGGTGGGGTAGCTAAATGGTTAAAGCGTTCGCTCGTCACGCGAAGACCAGGTTCGATTCCCCACATGGGCACAGTGTGTCAAGCCTCTTACTGGTGTCCCCCGCCGTGATATTGCTGGAATATTGCTACAAGTGGCGTAAAACTAATTTCACTCATAGTATAGTTCCACTGGAGATCGCTATACAGATCAATACATGAACGACTATTGTTTAGTCACTATAATCAGGTGCTCCCTCTCTATTAATACATTACATGACGGCAATGGTGCTGTCCAATGTTGAGCTGAGAATACAAAATATTTCTTTAGGGTCAAAGTGAGGAACAAATTCATCTGGACGTGGATACTTGCTGGTATTTGTGTTTCTGTGGACTGTAACTGGACGTGGACCCGATGCTCAAAGTAAGTCGATTTGATTGTTGTAGATTAACTTGCACATCAGTGCGTTACTGTTATACTTTGCAAGTTACAGCTTATTATGTTATATTGGTATCGCTGTGTTATATCATTTTAATGCAGCCTACTTACAAATATAACAAATCCTATATGTTTTTATTCGTAAGCATAATTTCAATATGAATAAAGTATCACACATGTAACAAGTAAACAGTTGCATTAAATGCGCTATGTTACATTGACACTTTGAAGGTGCCACGATCAGTATTAGCCAAGTCGGTGATGTCTGTGTTTACAGATTACACGCAGGATCCTTACATCGTGTCTCCGGAGAGAGTCCAGTATGGCAGTGATGTAAACCTGACATGCTATATTTTAATTGAAGTAAAGTTCTTAACGTTCATCTCCTTCACGTGGAAGAAAAACGATGAACGATTAATCCATGGAGGGAATTATGAGATCAGCTCAGGGTCCGGGTCATTTATAAACAGCATAAAAACATACCAAACCAATACTCTGACAGTTAAAGACACGAGGATGGCAGATGAAGGAAAGAGATACATGTGTCAGGTTGAAGTGGCAGTTGGAACATGGTCATCGTCCATTAAAACTGAGGAGTACATATTTGCACAAGAAGGTGAGACCGATATAAGGTATCATCATTATTGAACAAAAAGTCAAGAACCATAGTAAGGACAATTCCTGTGAAAACGTCCCATATAAACATTACATGCGATGACATCATAATGGAAGAATATTCATCTCTATTCACAATAAATAATGACATTAAAACATCTAATCCTTGAGATGCTTTTATGCAAAACTTGGCAATATTTTTGTTGTCTGTAAATTTCTAAACGGACACTTTCTCAATGTGACTATTTCAGTCCCATCTACTACCACCACAAGTGCAAGTGAAGGCGAGGATGTCACCATTTTCCTGACATGGACGGCGACGGATGTTATCACTGGGTTTTGGTCTCCAAGTGGTGGACTCATTGCAACCATACAATCTATATCTGTCTATATCTGGCCAAACTTTAGATCAAAAGTAAAGGTCATCAGACTGATCACTTCACATAACGGGAAAACAGTTAAGTTGATGATCTTCAATGTTACGAAGGAGGATGCTGGACGTTATTACTTCAGTGATTTCAAGCGAGAATCATTTTATGGTGGCCACAACCTTGTGATTGCTGGTAAGTCTCGAGTATATATTTGAATATGTAAAGCATTATCAATACGAGTACCGTTCTTTGTCCTACGGCATCTACACTTGACGTCCTACGATAACAAATTCTGGGTAATGTTACACATGTGCAATAGAAAATCGCTGTGAAGCAAACCAGTTTGGGCTCAAGATATGTTCAACGGTATTACAGGAGAAACTATATTGGATGCAGTTGATCAGTTTTACCAGGAAGATGTTTTGAAATACAAAACACACGACTCTCTCCTTGGCAGCGTAACTAAGACTGACTGACTGAGTTTGGTTTTAGGCCGCTTTTAGCAATATTCCAGCAACATCACGGCGGGGAACACCAGAAATGGGCTTCACACATTGTACCCATGTGAGCATTCGAACCCGGGTCATCGGCCTGACGAGCCAACGCTTTAACCATTAGGCTACCCCACCGTCCCTGCTAACTAAGAGGTTATTAGGATTAATAAATAGTGGCTTGCATCCTTCAAAACAAGTAAAAAGTAAAAATATCGTCATATGTGTATACGTGGGAAAAGGTATGTGGCCACTGCTAAAGAACCTTTATGTTTTTCATTTGTCAAACAAATTATCAAACTAAACTACCATGTTTTAGATGCAGATTCAGAATGGGAGATCACATCACTAAAGTTGTCAGTATTCTAATAAAAATCCTTAGTTTATAAGGAGGAATAAAAACTTGACAGACTTGAATAGTTTAGAATGTATCCTTTTTCAGATTGTAAGAGTACACAGGTCTCAACTAGTATTGTACCTTCCACCATTGGTCAAACAAAACCTCAAACGGCGACTCCAGCTTCCATAACGTCAGCAAGTACTCAGGGTACGTTACGATCGAAACGCTCTCTCTTAACAAGATATTGCTGCGGGGCACCTTCATACCCCACTGTCCAAAGTTTCACAAATTAAACATGATACATCTCGACGAGATCTCAAACGGTTGCCCGGTATTTGAAAATAAAATATGTAGAGTTTGGAGGTTCGAATGCTGTCAATTTTAGAGCAAATATTAAAACTATATGTCTGGAGCAAACACTTTCTAATTCCTAAGATAACAATCCTTTCAGATTTTGCATTTTACCTGTGCTTATGATACACCCGTTAAGGTCCGGGTTAGAATGCACCTTCAGTAACCCATACTTGTCGTAAGAGGCGACTAACGGGATCGGGTGGTCAGGCTCGGTGGCTTGGTTGAAACATGTCATCGGTTCCCAATTGCGCATATCGATGCTAATGTTGTTGATCACTGGATTATTAACAGACCGCCGCCATATAGCTGAGTGCGGCGTAAAACTAAACGCACTGACTGACTCATTCACTTTGTTTGTGATCCAGATGGTGGATGGTATTACTATTTGCTTCCTGTTGTAGTAGATGTCACATCTAACACAGTGACTGTCACCAGCACACAAACCTCAGCTGCGACAACTACCGGGATACCCCTTTCTACAGCTACAACCGCCAACACTGACCAAAGTAATGCCATTCATTATTACAAAGTATTAAAATATTTTGAGAAAAAATCTCGATCCATTTTATTTCCTTTAAATAAATGTGTGTGTCCTCTTTAATATTTCGAGTGTGTTTTTTTCATAAACATTTTGTAACAGTTCAAGGTCGAAGAACAAACATGATTTTTCTTAAACCAGTATCTCCTGCGACATTAAACTCTATTGGACCAAAGGATTCACAACACACAAGGAAAACATGGTTTCAATTTCTTACCGACTACCAGGAAATGCATAAGATTCGAAACTATAATATACATTGATATTTCAGATGTTACTACCGTTGTCCTTTACATCATCGTCGGGTGTTGTGTCCTGCTTATAGTGCTGGCTGCGTTCATCGTTGCTGCTATTGTGTTGATAAGGATCAAACAACAAGGTAACCTTATGTATTGCGTTCATAAAACCTGATTACTATTGAAGTGAGTGAGCGAGTGAGTGAGTGAGTGAGTGAGTGAGTGAGTGAGTGAGTGAGTGCTTTACGTCCTTTTGCATCCAGCGACCATGTGGATGGCCCTTTATACCCAGGACCACAAACAGGGCGAGTTTTTCTTTCTCTTACAGTCACAGGATTCTACATCTTCTTGGCGACAACATTTTTCAACTCAGATAACTTTAATCCCCATGATCCAGTACCTCCCATATCAAGATCCGCAATTAAGAGAAAATGACATTATCAATATATATAACTTTGAGCTGCCAAACTCGTTCTAAACGAACGAGTGATTGAGTTTAGGTTTTAGCGATATTCGAGCAATATCACGCCGGGGGACACCAAAAATGGGCTTCACACATTGTACCCATGTGGGGAATCGAACACGGGTCTTCGGCGTGACGAGTAAACTCTTTAACCACTAGGCTACCCCCGATCCCTGTTCTAAACGAGAACCTTTTCCTAATCCACAGTAATCGTCCCTGTTGCAGGTGTTCACCAACGTAGAACCCCTTCGACATCTACGACATCGAACATCGTTCAACGTCAACGTTATGATGTTGTCGAATGTTCACCTGTTGATGGCGCTGAAAACAGTCACCTGTATGCGGCAAACAGTTTAGGATACCACACACTTAACTTCAAACGTTTCAACCGGGTGACTGAGGTCGACCCTACAGATGCCAATACCACCAGGAACAGATTAGTACCACTGGACCAAGACTATGAACCTGTCACTCTCATGGACCATAGACTTGTCCTGAACTGTACTCAACAATACTCAGATCATGAAGAAGAGAATAATGATTCTATATCTTTGTGTAGCTCGTATGATAATGGTCAGCGTGAGAAAGATCGTTCTGGATATGCACAGTGCATAGTTGTCGCTGGTAACGTACCGACGATGTCTGTTGAATGAGCCATCCAGAAAATATGGTTTAAACATGGTTTTTATTTAGCCAAGGCTGAACTCTTGATAGGCGAACAACCCTAGTGACTTATATACACACCGCTCCAGTATGCCAAAGCGAGCTGAATTCGACGTTCTGGTGATTTCGACGATTGCATTGCTCGCACTATATCGGGGGAGTACGTGCGCGACCGGAGTGTACAAGCAATTTCATCGGTAGGGCGGATGCCCAGTCGCTGTCGTGAGAAGTTTTATTGACAATGGAAAACCGGAAGTTAAGTTATATGAAAAGCGTGCAAACATGGATATTATTTACCCGAGATCGTTAATACCACTTCGAATGCAAAATCAGTTGCCTATATAACAAAAAATAGTAAGCGAAAATTCAGTAAGATCGGTCGTGACAATAATGACAGGCATTATATAAATAGGAAGCCACGTGATCACAACACTCAATCGCAGTGCGGAGCAAGAACGTATGGCTCATCGTTGAAAACTCATACAAATAAAGCGGCAACAATTTGGCCGATACGATGTCATGAACGCTATTTTTGTAGGGAACACTTGAAGGGAACACTTGTGTGAAATAGATGAATATATCCTTTATCACTCAAAGTTAGTTAAATAAAACTATAAATGATATTAAGATAAAAATACGTTTTTGTTTGCATCGTCAAAAAACCCTGACACCGGAATACATTATTCCAATAGCTGCATACATAATTGAAATAATTAACAACATAAGAATAATACTAAGAAAAAATAACAGATATATGATTGAATAATGAATATGTTTGTACAAGAAAAAGAATTTCATAAGATCAACACCTTAACAGTTCAGTGGTCAATATCTGTCAGTGACTTTATCACGAAAAGATGCGAACTAGGCTTTTGTTTGCAAAATGTAAGCTACATCCTTTTTAAAGATTTTGAAATAAAACTTTGCAATATCTGCACCTCTTCTTCAATATGAACAGATACCAGGACTCATTTTATTCTGCGTGTTTAAAAGTGTGATTTTAGGCTAACATCAGTTACCAAATACGTACCATACGGGTTGCGTGAGTGAGTTCAAATTTAACGTCAATTTGGTGATATTTCCGTCATGTATTGCAAAACAATATCAGTTGATCGCCAAATCTTCCTCTCATCAAGTCGGTCAGATAAATTTGTAATGGAACAAAAGACAAATTTGCCGAGTTCAGGTTCTAAACTGTTATGTTCCTTTGAAACTGTAATGACCAGTGCAGTTTCACACTTTTAAAGATTAATTGTGACAGTTTGTGGGCTTCGCTTCCCCCACTTGTCGCTATGAATACAGATTAGCTGATCATTGTTTCATGCGTCGTGTGACCAAGCCATGTAGTGTGGATTTGAATAAGTCTGTACTTTTACATATATTATCTCACAGAGGCTGTACAATCATATTGCTTAACCGACACGGTTACCTGTTGTAATACATTCTTATGTTTGTAAAATCGTCTGGTATTGTACAGTATTCCCATCAAAGTTGTTTTGATTTTTGTAAAAACCACGGTATCAATTACACACACATATACACACGCACGCACACACACATATACATACATGTACACACATACATACATACATACATACATACATACATACATACATACATACATACATACATACATACATACATACATACATACATACATACATACATACATACATACATACATACATACATACATACATACATACATACATGCATCCATACATACATACATACATACTTGAATAAAATTATATCGGTTTGTGTCTGTAATATAGATACTGCCCAATGCTTTCCATATGTGTACTTCTTTCCACCGATTCATCTGCAATAAAATATTCCGAAGGCAAAATATTTGTTTTTCTAACTCAACACCTCAACAGGTATCAGTATTTCAATTCATATGATACACAAACACGTACACTCGCACTCATCCGCACCTATATCTAAACTCACTCACTCACACACATGCATACACTTGCATACATACTAGGCTATGATGTACTTTGAGTGGAGTCACGCTCATAACGCAATCCTGGATTAAGTTGGCCTTAACGACAAACGGTTTGCCTTCCTTGTTTCTGAATCGCAGTGAGATTGGATGATAATCACGATACATCATTCGTAATACCCATTAATGGACATGTAAGTTTTGATTTTGCGGCGCCATAATTACCGGAGTGATATACATATGCGTTATTCGTAGTCTATTGTACTTAGTATGATTTGCCATTTATCAAATATGTATTAACGTTAGTTATATCTTTGCTACAATCACAAACATTGGTAACACTGAAAATTAACCAATGAATTATGTTTTATCATAACTCGCCTCTCCATAACGAGGTTTGGCGTGTGTGAAACATAATTTGTCCTGCCTTGGCTGCCCCTCATGCACTGGTGATATTGTCTTTTCTAACCGGAAGAATTTCATATACCAGGAAACAAACCAGTGACTCATTCGTTTGAGGCGAATTAAATGTATATAATTGTTGCGTAGGGTTACGGTTAATAATTTGCCGTTACAAAAGGTTTAAGAATCCCCTTTGAACCAGCAAAATAGAACACAGACAAGTCTAAAATATTCAATAATATATTGAG
The DNA here is from genome assembly GCF_003918875.1 of Haliotis rubra. NCBI lineage: Eukaryota > Metazoa > Mollusca > Gastropoda > Lepetellida > Haliotidae > Haliotis > Haliotis rubra. Next base: position 7,607 of record NW_025766508.1, read on the forward strand.
CAAACAATGAGCAAGCTACAATCAGGGAGACTATATACGATTGCCCATCCGTTTCTTGTGACAGGTAATATTTAATATTCGAGAGTAGCCTCCCTTGGCAAGAATTGCGGAAGCTTGAAAATGTCAACAATAGTGGTTGTTGTGTCATGCGAAGTGAAGTCATACTTGTTTTGTCGACCAAGGAAACTATATCGACAGACAACACGAATGCAGCAGTGACATTTCTTACATAAACATGGCGGATTTCACACGTTCGTCGGATGACATGATGATAGGCGCCATAGAATATATCAAAGGCAGTCCCAGTCATGCATGGAATTAACCCATGGTCCCCTTTTTGTGAAATAAGAGTAAACTCCCATGGTATATGTATGATTTAAAACTTTCTCTATTATTGCAGAAGTGCATTTTGTATAGCTTTGGTGAAATAGACATGATATAACTCTTACCGCTCTTTCAGTGCAGCAAATCACTATATTCTTGTGCCATATAGATATGTTGGACAGGAAAAAGTATTGAAGCTTCATGCAGTTTTATATTTTTCTGAGAAGTTACATGTATATACAGTACATAAGTCACAGATTTGCCCAGGGCAAATGTTTCCAAATTTCCACATGTAGGGTTCGAGCACTTTTCAATAATTCATACTTTACATGATTTCCTGTGTTTATTTCACCATGGAAAAACATGTTAGCATTAATATAGAGGCAAATTTAAAGGTACTGGGAGTAAAGATAGGGCTGTTTTGAGTGGAATAGATTGTTTTAGTGTCCAGAATATGAACGTTGCTTCGTTTTGTTGTCGAACAGTGGGAAAAAGACCCTCAAGGTGAGTCTAACCATCAAGTAGTAGTTCCCTGGCTTCTAAATTTGTTGGAACTGATGAATTTGACAACAAATTAGGTTAAAATCACCACTGCCACAACGATGTGAGTGTCTAAAGTTAATCTCCTGAGGGTCAATTTGAAGTCAAATGATAAGAATATCATGAAATATGTTCACTGCTGACAGCAGAACATGTCACAAACCCTTGTTTTAAATGCAAACAGTGTAGCATATGATCAATTCTTTCTGCCTGTCCCCTTTTTGAATATGCAACGACCTAATTTTCTTTTCCTTTTTTTAAAAATATACCCCTTTTTCACCCATAGGACTGTCAAAATGAATTTCTGTTTTATTAACAACTGTCTCATTGCTATTTATAGATTTTATGATTTGACATTTAATGTAATCTCAACACTATTTTCAGCAGCTTGTAGAATGCCTGTTGGTGAATGGGGAGGTGTATCTTCACAAATACAGCAGAAAAGAAGCCTTCACATCCAATGTGGTATTTCGACAAGCTGGGCGAAGCCTGTTGTTGGCAGTGTCTAATCAAGCATACTCCCTTTGCTTCGATATGCTTCACCGCCTTGTAGAAGTTGCAGTACTTGGACATGTAGGTACATATAGTTCATTTAAGTGACCTAGTCCAGTTAAGGCACCACAATGCCTCACTAAAAATTCCATCAGTCGGTCATCCCTCATACATTAGAAATTTCTGACAGTGTCCCCTTAATGCCTCAGTGTGTAGTATTTCAGCTTCCCAGACATGAAATAAGGGCTGTACATCAATCCCAGAAGCTGCTTAGATGTAAATAATAACAACTAACCCTTGTGGAATGTTATATTATGGGTCTGAATTCACATTTTATTGACATGAGGAGTGTTCGATATCTTGAAATTATCTCCTGTTTACCCAAATACATTTGTGTCTTTCTCTAACCCAGTAACCAATAAATTACTGCAGAGAAGCTCTGTTTTTAGCTGATATTGCCAAATACTGTTAATTTTAATTAAAAATATTCAGTTTAGGGCAGGGTAACCAATAAATTTCCAAAGTTATGTGGATTTTTTCACTTTGTTCCCTCTAACCAGGCTTATACTTAAAATTGGCAAGTGTAACAGCAACAAAACAATACACAGTCAATAGTTTTGTATTTCTGGAAGTATTTCAAAGTCTTAGCTTGATGAATCAATAGATTCAAGTGTAAGTTCTTATCATGCTGTGGTCTAAAAGTGATTTCATCTGTTGAAGGGGTCATTTGCCTTTATCGACTAACAAGTGACAGGGTACTGTGGTCAGTGTTTCAGACTGCTAGGCATAATCCAACCCCTCACTTATTACATTCTGGCAAAGTTCATCATCCAGCCTTACAGGATGTTAAAGCTGCTTAATGTTAAACCTGTCCAATTTCTGGCCTGAATTCCATGATTTTTTGTCGATTTCAAAAAATAAAGTTTGGATTGATATGATCAAGGCAGTCCCAGTCATGCATGGAATTAACCCATGGCCCCTTTTTGTGAAATAAGAGTAAACTCCCATGGTATGTGTATGATTTAAAACTTTCTCTATTAATGCAGAAGTGCATTTTGTATAGCTTTGGTGAAATAGACATGATATAACTCTTACAGCTCTGTCAGTGCAGCAAATCACTATATTCTTGTGCCATATAGATATGTTGGACAGGAAAAAGTATTGAAGCTTCATGCAGTTTTAAATTTTTCTGAGAAGTTACATATGCAGTACATAAGTCACAGATCTGCCTAGGGCAAATGTTTCCAAATTTCCCTACAGGTTATACTACACTAAATGAGAATCGCTTGCTCACTGAGCGAGAAGCGTATGTAAACAAATGAAGAGATAGAGACATGTGACAGCTGTGATTGGATGAAATAGTGTAAGATGTTTATGTTTTTTAAAAGCATATCCAACCAGCAATTAAAACTGACCACAATTTGAAGTATTCAGTGCTGTGATTTTCATCACCATGACTTATGCTTATTGTGTGTACAGATATTTTCCAGTAGGTGACATTTTGGTGCGGATCTGGGTGGATGTGTTCCGCTTCCTGTGCTCATAAAACAAGCCGGACAAGTTGGCCAGATAGTGTGTTTTTATGGTAGTTTAAAGGCCAGAGTGTACCCATGTGCACATGGAATGGCTGTTGATAGCCTGGATTATTTTAAAAAAAATATAAGGCTACCATAGAAGTCTATGGGAAAACATTTGGTGGTGTGTAACCTAGAAGGAAGTCTTGGGTGTCACGAGTTATCTCCCTTGCTCACAAAATCACATTCAACTTGGACCTAATCAGTGGGAATAGTGTGAAGGATTCTAATAAAATAATTAATCAAAACTGATGATGAATTATGGTTTAAGAACTATGGACTCATAAGAATCTTACAAATGGTAATAAACTGTGGACATATCGTACGTTTAAGAAAGATAGAGTACCAGAGGCATATTTTTGTTGTCCAATGCCAAGATATTAAAAGAAAAGTGCTAGCTAATTTTCGATGCGGGACTCTACCTCTCGCCATAGAAACAGGACTCTATAACAGACCTGTATCCCCACTCAAGGAATGCCTCCGTCAGTTCTGTGATGTGATTGAGGAAGTTAAACACATGGGTGGGCTTGGGTTGTATATATTGGTTGATAGAAGTGTGAACATGTCCTGTATGTGAGAAGAATGTGTTGTCTGTTTCAGTTCTGTTTGTTTTAAAGTATAAATTAGGGAAAAATGTCTCCCATAACCCATGTGGGTGGCTAATACAACAAAAACTTTTATTTTATGTAGTTTAACTATGTGCTGTATTGGGCCGGACTTAAATAAATAATCTCTCTCTCTCTCTCTATCTATATATATATATCCAAGAAAGCCCACGCAAGTCTCGAAAATGTGGCAAGTCTAGATTTCCACAGCTTCAGGAAAATGGAGAAAGTCTCTGGGCTCCTTTTATTGTATTTATAATTTTAATTTAAAACACTTTTATTTTCTGTAAAATAGGTTAATTTCAGAGACTAGCTGTTAGTCTAGTTGTCTGTACTAACAAATAACTAATAAGAAAGTAAAGATACTTTATGGATAACATTACCTTTTATATATATATATACTGTTGTCAAGCAAGAGTGAAGTACTACTTTAGAGAGAATGGACTTACATACACGTGACATGTGAGGTGGTTGCAGTCTTGTAATGCGGCTTTCTTCTAATCAGTCTTGGTTGGTTAACGCCACATTCGGCAATATTCCAGCTATATGGCTGCAGTCTGCAAACAATTGAGTCTGAACCAGATAATCCAGTGATCAACAGCCTGACCATTCGACCTACACAATTGGGATACAATGACTATTATTTAAAGTACATAAATATTGTCATAGTCAGGAGGAGGATTTGCTGTCATGGGTGATGAGATGTTAGATGTTAGTCACATGACAGACTGTTTAATGAGTGGAGGTTGCATAGTCTAGTGAGTCAAGCAATGAGTGTTACGGTATACATACACTCGATTTCATTTCAAATAAACTGAGGTGGTGGGGTTAGCCAAGTGGTTCGCTCGTCACTCAAGAAGACCTGGGTTCGATTCCATGGTACATGGTATGAAACCCATTCGTGAGTGTCCTCCACCGTGATATTACAGGAATATTGCTAAAGGACGCATAAAACCATGCTCACTCACTCACTGATGTATACTGTTTTAGTGGTATCAACATAACACAACTTTTCTATATCCAAGATAAATATTTTTTGTCTAATATGTTGTGATAATTATCAGCTAGTAGGTTTTTCAGTCCCAAATATTTGATCAGTCTTTATATTTCATTGGAGTGTTCTTGGGAGCATAAAGTGATGCAGCTCAATATTTGAATTCTTCGGATTCATATGCTCTTTAGTCTCCCTTATGTGGGCTCCAGAACATGGCATAATCTTGTTAATTATTCAATAGTAATCATTGTTAGGCAATATATGTTTCAAATCTCTTTCCCATTTCATATCAAGTTTACACCCTTGAAGTTACACGGTAAGAAATTGATCTTCAGTAAACCCATGCTTGTCTTAAGAGGCGACTAATGGGATCGGGGGTCAGAGTCAGTGACTTGTTGACACGTGTCATTGGTTCCCCAATGTGTAGATCATGCTCAAACTGTTGATCACTGGATTGTCTGGTCCAGACTCGATTATTTACAGACCGCCGCCATATAGCTGGAATATTGCTGAGTGTGGCGTAAAGCTAAACTCACTCATTCACTCACTCATATCAAGTTTGAGTCAGAATTCATTAGCTTTTTAATAGTTCTGGTACAGGGAATTAACTTGTTTAAATACCTGATATCACTCATGAATTGAAAAATGTATGTAATATATCTTTATAGCACTTATTCAATAAATTACAGGTTCTAGTACCCTTGTGGATTGAGTCCCATCAAGGATTTGAATCCACACTCTGAAAGTGACTCAGCATACAGAAAGTACTAGAATCTGTACTCTGCTGAAAGAGAAGTGCAATCCCAAGAAATAACATATGTTACAGCTGACCACTTTCTCTGAAAGGTAATTTGTGTATTTATAGGAAAGAAAAGTATTATTTCAATTTGAATTGTTTTATACAGTGGTTAGAGCATAAGTGCTTTAATGTGCATCTGCCATGGCATCGCTAAATACTGAAATGGCATTGGTAGAACATTTTCCAATGAGCCCTGGTGTTTGCGAATCTAGTGTATGAAAGAAGAAATTATACTCATCCTTGATTCATTTATTATTATGATACGATACATTTGACTTATAGAGCTAGTTCAGAAACCTATTCAAGGCTGTTCATCGGTGGCACTCTGCTATCTCCCGAAAGCTTATCATGAATGTGAATGGCTATCAGGAATAAAGTGAAAAGAATAACAGGAAATCCTTGTTTTGGATGATAACATAGATTGTTTTATCTAGGATAGTGTTTAGAATTGGATTCCAGAATCTCATAATTGATGATTGGTTCATTACAAGCAGCCGAATAATCATCCAAAAAATAATTAGTTAGCATCATATATCAAATATATGACCAATTTTATTTCTTTGTTTTACAGTTTGGTGTCCTCAAGAAAACCCAAAGAGGCAGGAGGGAAAACAAAATAAAATATAAAATGAATAAATACTAAAAGTATTTTACTTTTGGCAATTCTATGAAGTGTAAAAGGTTCTGTTACATGTGACAAGTTTGTGGTTGCATATTATATTTTTAGCGTAGAACCCGTGTTAGGGTTAGGGATCATTCTCGGTAGCCCATGCTTGTCGTAAGAGGTACGTCTAACGGGATCGGGTGGTCAGGCTCGCTGACTTGGTTGACAAATGTCAGCGTATCCCAAACTGCGTGGATCAATGCTCATGCTGTTGATCACTGGATTGCCTGGTCCAGACCTCGGTTGTTTTCAGACCGCCATATAGTCTTCCTGAATATTGCTGAGTGTTGCATAAAACTAAACTCATTCACTCACTTATATGCTTTAGCAGTATGCCTTTTGCAATTTATTCTTTTAGTGGTACGCTTTTGCGCAATCTTCTGTGTCGCATCACACCGGAAGCAGCTGGTTTTAGGTTGCAGTTTTGTCATCCATCGCAACAGCAATATTTTCATGAGAGTAATTTGCTGCATGCATTGTATGTCATACTCCAGTTCCCCATGGTGTGTAAGTACACACTCATTATGTTTAATAATGTTTTGCAGTACACTTAATCCATATTTCTATCATTTAATATAAATTTGGTATGAATTTCTGTCAGACTCTCTTCAGAGTTGATGCCATGTGCTTTCATACAGAATGGCGACATTCATAAAATGTCTTTCTGCTAACTTCGCTAAGTGAAAAGTGTGTATTTCCTTTTGGCTCATGTGTTTAGAACTCTTTAGATCGTAATATGTTTTGGCAATATAAGTAATTATCTGTTTTCTTATTGTAGCAATTTACCTCCCATTGACGTTGGAGTGATACTCTTTCAACAACTGTTAGAATAGAATAAAAACTTACAGCACAGTGTATATGGGGCAAAACACAATCAAGAAAGACCCCTTTTCTTGTAAATTTACAGTATTGACCAATGAAACATTAGGATTTTATTTTTTGAGTTGGGAAAATTAGCTTTTATTTTGTTCTTATTCTTGAAAAATATGACCGATGATAGAATAGCTGATTCTGTTGTACAAGAATGGATGATAGGAGAATAGCTGCTGTTGTTGTACAAGAATGGATGATAGGAGAATAGTTGCTGTTGTACAAGAACAGATGATGGGAGAATAGTTGCTGTTGTACAAGAACAGATGATAGGAGAATAGTTGCTGCTAGAAATAAATCAGCAGAGGGCTGGAGAATTTATGTAATGTGCTCAATCGAAGCAGCATGACTACTTTATAGTTATGGCAGTGGACAAATGTTTGGGTTTTGAATGCAATGTATGTGCACGAGCACATCATCCATAAATGTTGTAACCGTTATTCACATACTTCTCACAGCAGAAGACATTTAATTAGAAAAGAAGAAAGAGTGCTATTTTCACACTTTATGATTTTCTTAAATATATATATATCTTCAATAGAGAGGGACAGTTGAATACATATTTGTTAGAATGACAGAAAAGGGCTAATGTATGTGTTTCTTAATGCAATCAGGATGAACACTAAGTTGTGTCAATGGACACGTGTCTGGGGTTTCAAATATATATGCACAAGCACATCACTTATAATCACTTATACATGTTATAACTTTGAGGTCCTTAAGAAATTATAGATTGCAATCCATTTCCTTTGTAATGGTTTAGTTAGTTTGTTGTTTAATACTACACTCAGCAATATTCCATTTATATGATGTCTGTAAATAATCAAGTCCAGACCAGACAATCCAGTGATCAACAGCATGATCATCATTCACGCAGTTGTGATACAATATGTGTCAACCAAGGCAGCGAGTTTGACCACCCAATCCCGTTAGTCGCCTCTTGTGACAGAGAGTTCGTTTTAAAAAAAGGTTGACTAAAATAAAATATTAGGTTTAGACATGAACTTGTAGATCTCACACTTAAGTGGACTGAGAGAACCAGTTGTCGGAGGTGTATACAGCAGTTTGTAGTGAAGAGTTGTCTCCCTTAGGTAAGGTTGTGAATCCCAGATTCACCATGATATATGGTTCGGGGTTTGTCAACACTGTACTGAAACTAGTGGGTTTCCCGAAGTGGTGGACAACTGACAGCTGTATCTGAGAGGTCATCTTGAGCAGGGCACCAGATAAGGGCCGTATCGGCGTATGTACGGATAACAAAATATGCACGATACGGTAGGAAATAACTTAGAAAACATAGCAGATATGCACCACAGCAATTGTGTACGGTCTTAGAATCATTTACAGACGTATTTATCTGAAAAAGTATTGTTTTATTGTTTATTGACCTGTTTAGAGTAGCAATGTTGTGGTGCATACATGATCATGAAACGAAACACAAGATTACTGGTACTCCATTAATTTCCATTTAGTACTCTAAATGTACACTTAAGGTTTTCCAGTACTCCTATATTGGACAAATAAGGAGTACGTACTCCTGGTGTTGAAAAATTATCTGGAGCCCTGCTTGAGGCTTTTACCCAACATAACACTGATACATGCTGTGATACAATTGATAAAAAATGCTCACTCACTCAATAAACCCAGATGACCTACTCACTGTGTATGAACTGATGAGCAAATGCAAGTATTACAAAATATATACCTCCCAGGAAGAATACTTACATAAATATATCAAAAAGATCTGAGTCTGAGATGGGACTTCAGAAGTGATAAAGGAATAATGAAATTTGTAAAACTATTTTCAGTCCTTTGCAAACCAAAGAAAATGCTAACCATTTTTGTTGAGTGGTTTGTGTGAACTTCCAAGTTGAAGCAATAAATTAACCCCAGAGTATGAAATATGTATGTAACAGTGGTGTGAAACAAAAAAGAAACATTCTTTAATTAGCATTTGTATTCTTAAATTAACTATCCTTACCAGGGCTCCAGATAAGAGCCGTATCGGTGTATGTACGGATAAAAATATACACGATACTAGTGTTGGGGGAATTGGATGAAATCTCACAACTGATGATTGTTTCATTACAACAATCATTGAAAAAAAATTGGTTAGCGTCATTTTTCAGATTTTCCTATCCAGATTGTTATTGCAGATATTGTTACGACGTAAATTGTAATAACGCGGTAAAATGTAATAAACTGCGGCAAATTGTAATAACACCGCGGTAAAATGTAATACCGCGGTAAATTGTAATAAAAAACGCGGTAAATTGTAATAACTGAGCCGCGGTAAATTGTAATAAAAACTGCGGCAAATTGTAATAACTGAAACTGCGGCAAATTGTAATAACCCCTGCGGTAAAATGTAATAAAATACATTTCATTGCCTATTATGCAAGGAAACATTCATGATGCTAAAATGTGAGACTAAGCTTTATAAAAATCCCTACCCGGACCTTGAAAACATCGGCATCTCTGATTCATTCTACTTTCCAAAGAAGGTCGAATTCCAGCTTTACAAAATCAAACCCCGGACTTTGAAAACATCGGCATTAATCGAAAACGGTAACAAACTGCGGCAAATTGTAATAACGAGCGCGGTAAATTGTAATAAACTGCGGCAAATTGTAATAACTGGCGCGGTAAAATGTAATAACTTCTCTGATTCCTTCTAATTTCCAAAGAAAGTCGAATTCCAATGTTTGTTTCACTTCATTATGGTCAGATCTAATCATTGGGATGTTAAATGAATGGAAAAAACTGAAATATTTTGGGCTATTTCTATCATTCAAACTGAGAGACAGAAGTCGTAAATTCTAACAAACTGCGGCAAATTGTAATAACAAGCGCGGTAAATTGTAATAAAATCTCTGATTCCTTCTAATTTCCAAAGAAAGTCGAATTCCAGTGTTTGTTCGACTTAATCATGGTGACATTCCACCACTGGCGTGTTAAAAGAACGAAAAAGGCAATATTTTGGATTATTTCTATCAGTCTTACTGAGAGGCAGGTTCTGTAAATTCTAACAAACTGCGGCAAATTGTAATAACAAGCGCGGTAAATTGTAATAAAATCTCTGATTCTTTCTCATTTCCAAAGAAAGTTGAATTCCAGTGTTTGTTCGACTTAATCATGGTGACATTCCACCACTGGCATGTTAAAAGAACGAAAAAAGGCAATATTTTGGATTATTTCTATCAGTCGTACTGAGAGGCAGGTTCTGTAAATTCTAACAAACTGCGGCAAATTGTAATAACAAGCGCGGTAAATTGTAATAAACTGCGGCAAATTGTAATAACTGGCGCGGTAAATTGTAATAACTTCTCTGATTCCTTCTAATTTCCAAAGAAAGTCGAATTCCACTGTTTGTTCGACTTAATCATGATCACATTCCACCACTGGCATGTTAAAAGAACGAAAAAAGGCAATATTTTGGATTATTTCTATCAGTCGTACTGAGATGCAGGTTCTGTAAATTCTAACAAACTGCGGCAAATTGTAATAACAAGCGCGGTAAATTGTAATAAAATCTCTGATTCTTTCTAATTTCCAAAGAAAGTCGAATTCAAGTGTTTGTTCGACTTAATCATGGTGACATTCCACCACTGGCGTGTTAAATGAACGAAAAAAGGCAATATTTGGGATTATTTCTATCAGTCGTACTGAGAGGCAGGTTCTGTAAATTCTAACAAACTGCGGCAAATTGTAATAACAAGCGCAGTAAATTGTAATAAACTGCGGCAAATTGTAATAACTGGCGCGGTAAAATGTAATAACATCTCTGATTCCTTCTAATTTCCAAAGAAAGTCGAATTCCAATGTTTGTTTGACTTCATTATGGTCAGATCCCATCACTGGGATGTTAAATGAATGAAAAAAAACCTGAAATATTTTGGGCTATTTCTTCCATCATTCAAACTGAGAGGCTTGAGCCGTAAACTCTAACAAACTGCGGCAAATTGTAATAACAAGCGCGGTAAATTGTAATAAACTCTGATTCTTTCTCATTTCCAAAGAAACTCGAATTCAGGTGTTTGTTCGACTTAATCATGGTGACATTCCACCACTGGCGTGTTAAATGAACGAAAAAAGGCAATATTTGGGATTATTTCTATCAGTCGTACTGAGAGGCAGGTTCTGTAAATTCTAACAAACTGCGGCAAATTGTAATAACAAGCGCGGTAAATTGTAATAAACTGCGGCAAATTGTAATAACTGGCGCGGTAAAATGTAATAACTTCTCTGATTCCTTCTAATTTCCAAAGAAAGTCGAATTCAAGTGTTTGTTCGACTTCATTATGGTCACATCCCATCACTGGGATGTTAAATGAATGAAAAAAACCCTGAAATATTTTGGGATATTTTCTGTCATTCAAACTGAGAGGCTTGAGCCGTAAATTCTAACAAACTGCGGCAAATTGTAATAACAAGCGCGGTAAAATGTAATAAAATCTCTGATTCTTTCTCATTTCCAAAGAAACTCGAATTCAAGTGTTTGTTCGACTTAATCATGATCACATTCCACCACTGGCGTGTTAAATGAACGAAAAAAGGCAATATTTGGGATTATTTCTATCAGTCGAAGTGAGATGCAGGTTCTGTAAATTCTAACAAACTGCGGCAAATTGTAATAACAAGCGCGGTAAATTGTAATAAACTGCGGCAAATTGTAATAACTGGCGCGGTAAAATGTAATAACTTCTCTGATTCCTTCTAATTTCCAAAGAAAGTCGAATTCCAGTGTTTGTTTGACTCCATTATGGTCAGATCCCATCACTGGGATGATATATGAATGAAAAAAAAACTGAAATATTTTGGGATATTTTCTGTCATTCAAACTGAGAGGCTTGAGCCGTAAATTCTAACAAACTGCGGCAAATTGTAATAACCAGCGCGGTAAATTGTAATAAAATCTCTGATTCTTTCTCATTTCCAAAGAAACTCGAATTCAGGTGTTTGTTCGACTTAATCATGGTCACATTCCACCACTGGCGTGTTAAATGAACGAAAAAAGGCAATATTTGGGATTATTTCTATCAGTCGTACTGAGATGCAGGTTCTGTAAATTCTAACAAACTGCGGCAAATTGTAATAACAAGCGCGGTAAATTGTAATAAACTGCGGCAAATTGTAATAACTGGCGCGGTAAAATGTAATAACTTCTCTGATTCCTTCTAATTTCAAAGAAAGTCGAATTCCAATGTTTGTTTGACTTTATTATGGTCATATCCCATCACTGGGATGATTATATGAATGAAAAACTGAAATATTTTAGGATATTTTCTGTCATTCAAACTGAGAGGCTTGAGCCGTAAATTCTAACAAACTGCGGCAAATTGTAATAACAAGCGCGGTAAATTGTAATAAAATCTCTGATTCTTTCTCATTTCCAAAGAAACTCGAATTCAGGTGTTTGTTCGACTTAATCATGGTGACATTCCACCACTGGCATGTTAAAAGAACGAAAAAAGGCAATATTTGAGATTATTTCTATCAGTCGTACTGAGAGGCAGGTTCTGTAAATTCTAAGAAGCTGCGGCAAATTGTAATAATAAGCGCGGTAAATTGTAATAAACTGCGGCAAATTGTAATAACTGGCGCGGTAAAATGTAATAACATCTCTGATTCCTTCTAATTTCCAAAGAAAGTCGAATTCCAATGTTTGTTTGACTTCATTATGGTCATATCCCATCACTGGGATGTTAAATGAATGAAAAAAAACCTGAAATATTTTGGGCTATTTCTTCCATCATTCAAACTGAGGAAGCTTTGAGCCGTAAACTCTAACAAACTGCGGCAAATTGTAATAACAAGCGCGGTAAATTGTAATAAAATCTCTGATTCTTTCTCATTTCCAAAGAAACTCGAATTCAGGTGTTTGTTCGACTTAATCATGGTGACATTCCACCACTGGCGTGTTAAATGAACGAAAAGGCAATATTTGGGATTATTTCTATCAGTCGTACTGAGATGCAGGTTCTGTAAATTCTAACAAACTGCAAGCAAATTGTAATAACAAGCGCGGTAAATTGTAATAAACTGCGGCAAATTGTAATAACTGGCGCGGTAAAATGTAATAACTTCTCTGATTCCTTCTAATTTCCAAAGAAAGTCAATTCCAATGTTTGTTTGACTTCATTATGGTCATATCCATCACTGGGATGTTAAATGAATGAAAAAAACCTGAAATATTTTGGGCTATTTCTTCCATCATTCAAACTGAGAGGCTTGAGCCGTAAATTCTAACAAACTGCGGCAAATTGTAATAACAAGCGCGGTAAATTGTAATAAAATCTCTGATTCTTTCTCATTTCCAAAGAAACTCGAATTCAAGTGTTTGTTCGACTTAATCATGATCACATTCCACCACTGGCGTGTTAAGAAATGAACGAAAAAAGGCAATATTTGGGATTATTTCTATCAGTCGAAGTGAGATGCAGGTTCTGTAAATTCTAACAAACTGCGGCAAATTGTAATAACAAGCGCGGTAAATTGTAATAAACTGCGGCAAATTGTAATAACTGGCGCGGTAAAATGTAATAACTTCTCTGATTCCTTCTAATTTCCAAAGAAAGTCGAATTCCAGTGTTTGTTTGACTCCATTATGGTCAGATCCATCACTGGGATGATATATGAATGAAAAAAAAAACTGAAATATTTTGGGATATTTTCTGTCATTCAAACTGAGAGGCGAGCCGTAAAATTCTAACAAACTGCGGCAAATTGTAATAACCAGCGCGGTAAGAATTGTAATAAAATCTCTGATTCTTTCTCATTTCAAAGAAACTCGAATTCAGGTGTTTGTTCGACTTAATCATGGTGACATTCCACCACTGGCGTGTTAAATGAACGAAAAAAGGCAATATGTGGGATTATTTCTATCAGTCGTACTGAGATGCAGGTTCTGCGAAAATTCTAACAAACTGCGGCAAATTGTAATAACAAGCGCGGTAAATACATGTAATAAACTGCGGCAAATTGTAATAACTGGCGCGGTAAAATGTAATAACTTCTCTGATTCCTTCTAATTTCCAAAGAAAGTCGAATTCCAATGTTTGTTTGACTTCATTATGGTCATATCCCATCACTGGGATGATATATGAATGAAAAAAAAACTGAAATATTTTGGGATATTTTCTGTCATTCAAACTGAGAGGCTTGAGCCGTAAATTCTAACAAACTGCGGCAAATTGTAATAACAAGCGCGGTAAATTGTAATAAAATCTCTGATTCTTTCTCATTTCCAAAGAAACTCGAATTCAGGTGTTTGTTCGACTTAATCATGGTGACATTCCACCACTGGCATGTTAAAAGAACGAAAAAAGGCAATATTTGGGATTATTTCTATCAGTCGTACTGAGAGGCAGGTTCTGTAAATTCTAACAAACTGCGGCAAATTGTAATAACAAGCGCGGTAGAAATTGTAATAAACTGCGGCAAATTGTAATAACTGGCGCGGTAAAATGTAATAACATGTCTGATTCCTTCTAATTTCCAAAGAAAGTCGAATTCCAATGTTTGTTTGACTTCATTATGGTCATATCCCATCACTGGGATGTTAAATGAATGAAAAAAAACCTGAAATATTTTGGGCTATTTCTTCCATCATTCAAACTGAGAGGCTTGAGCGGTAAACTCTAACAAACTGCGGCAAATTGTAATAACAAGCGCGGTAAATTGTAATAAAATCTCTGATTCTTTCTCATTTCCAAAGAAACTCGAATTCAGGTGTTTGTTCGACTTAATCATGGTGACATTCCACCACTGGCGTGTTAAATGAACGAAAAAAGGCAATATTTGGGATTATTTCTATCAGTCGAAGTGAGATGCAGGTTCTGTAAATTCTAACAAACTGCGGCAAATTGTAATAACAAGCGCGGTAAATTGTAATAAAATCTCTGATTCTTTCTCATTTCCAAAGAAAGTTGAATTCCAGTGTTTGTTCGACTTAATCATGGTGACATTCCACCACTGGCATGTTAAAAGAACGAAAAAAGGCAATATTTTGGATTATTTCTATCAGTCGTACTGAGAGGCAGGTTCTGTAAATTCTAACAAACTGCGGCAAATTGTAATAACAAGCGCGGTAATTGTAATAAACTGCGGCAAATTGTAATAACTGGCGCGGTAAATTGTAACTCTTCTCTGATTCCTTCTAATTTCCAAAGAAAGTCGAATTCAGTGTTTCTTCCACTTAATCATGGTCACATTCCACCACTGGCATGTTAAAAGAACGAACAGAAAAAGGCAATATTTTTGGATTATTTCTATCAGTCGTACTGAGAGGCAGGTTCTGTAAATTCTAACAAACTGCGGCAAATTGTAATAACAAGCGCGGTAAATTGTAATAAAATCTCTGATTCTTTCTAATTTCAAAGAAAGTCGAATTCCAATGTTTGTTCGACTTAATCATGGTGACATTCCACCACTGGCGTGTTAAATGAACGAAAAAAGGCAATATTTGGGATTATTTCTATCAGTCGTACTGAGATGCAGGTTCTGTAAATTCTAACAAACTGCGGCAAATTGTAATAACAAGCGCGGTAAATTGTAATAAACTGCGGCAAATTGTAATAACTGGCGCGGTAAAATGTAATAACTTCTCTGATTCCTTCTAATTTCCAAAGAAAGTCGAATTCCAATGTTTGTTTGACTTCATTATGGTCATATCCCATCACTGGGATGTTAAATGAATGAAAAAAAACCTGAAATATTTTGGGCTATTTCTTCCATCATTCAAACTGAGAGGCTTGAGCGGTAAACTCTAACAAACTGCGGCAAATTGTAATAACAAGCGCGGTAAATTGTAATAAAATCTCTGATTCTTTCTCATTTCCAAAGAAAGTTGAATTCCAGTGTTTGTTCGACTTAATCATGGTGACATTCCACCACTGGCATGTTAAAAGAACGTAAAAAGGCAATATTTGGGATTATTTCTATCAGTCGTACTGAGAGGCAGGTTCTGTAAATTCTAACAAACTGCGGCAAATTGTAATAACAAGCGCGGTAAATTGTAATAAACTGCGGCAAATTGTAATAACTGGCGCGGTAAAATGTAATAACATCTCTGATTCCTTCTAATTTCCAAAGAAAGTCGAATTCCAATGTTTGTTTGACTTCATTATGGTCATATCCCATCACTGGGATGTTAAATGAATGAAAAAAAACCTGAAATATTTTGGGCTATTTCTTCCATCATTCAAACTGAGAGGCTTGAGCGGTAAACTCTAACAAACTGTGGCAAATTGTAATAACAAGCGCGGTAAATTGTAATAAAATCTCTGATTCTTTCTCATTTCCAAAGAAACTCGAATTCAGGTGTTTGTTCGACTTAATCATGGTGACATTCCACCTGGCGTGTTAAATGAACGAAAAAGGCAATATTTGGGATTATTTCTATCAGTCGAAGTGAGATGCAGGTTCTGTAAATTCTAACAAACTGCGGCAAATTGTAATAACAAGCGCGGTAAATTGTAATAAAATCTCTGATTCTTTCTCATTTCCAAAGAAAGTTGAATTCCAGTGTTTGTTCGACTTAATCATGGTGACATTCCACCACTGGCATGTTAAAAGAACGAAAAAAGGCAATATTTTGGATTATTTCTATCAGTCGTACTGAGAGGCAGGTTCTGTAAATTCTAACAAACTGCGGCAAATTGTAATAACAAGCGCGGTAAATTGTAATAAACTGCGGCAAATTGTAATAACTGGCGCGGTAAATTGTAATAACTTCTCTGATTCCTTCTAATTTCCAAAGAAAGTCGAATTCCAGTGTTTGTTCGACTTAATCATGGTCACATTCCACCACTGGCATGTTAAAAGAACGAAAAAAGGCAATATTTTGGATTATTTCTATCAGTCGTACTGAGAGGCAGGTTCTGTAAATTCTAACAAACTGCGGCAAATTGTAATAACAAGCGCGGTAAATTGTAATAAAATCTCTGATTCTTTCTAATTTCCAAAGAAAGTCGAATTCCAATGTTTGTTCGACTTAATCATGGTGACATTCCACCACTGGCGTGTTAAATGAACGAAAAAAGGCAATATTTGGGATTATTTCTATCAGTCGTACTGAGATGCAGGTTCTGTAAATTCTAACAAACTGCGGCAAATTGTAATAACAAGCGCGGTAAATTGTAATAAACTGCGGCAAATTGTAATAACTGGCGCGGTAAAATGTAATAACATCTCTGATTCCTTCTAATTTCCAAAGAAAGTCGAATTCCAATGTTTGTTTGACTTCATTATGGTCATATCCCATCACTGGGATGTTAAATGAATGAAAAAAAACCTGAAATATTTTGGGCTATTTCTTCCATCATTCAAACTGAGAGGCTTGAGCCGTAAACTCTAACAAACTGCGGCAAATTGTAATAACAAGCGCGGTAAATTGTAATAAAATCTCTGATTCTTTCTCATTTCCAAAGAAAGTTGAATTCCAGTGTTTGTTCGACTTAATCATGGTGACATTCCACCACTGGCATGTTAAAAGAACGTAAAAAGGCAATATTTGGGATTATTTCTATCAGTCGTACTGAGAGGCAGGTTCTGTAAATTCTAACAAACTGCGGCAAATTGTAATAACAAGCGCGGTAAATTGTAATAAACTGCGGCAAATTGTAATAACTGGCGCGGTAAAATGTAATAACATCTCTGATTCCTTCTAATTTCCAAAGAAAGTCGAATTCCAATGTTTGTTTGACTTCATTATGGTCATATCCCATCACTGGGATGTTAAAATGAATGAAAAAAAAAAACCTGAAATATTTTGGGCTATTTCTTCCATCATTCAAACTGAGAGGCGAGCGGTAAACTCTAACAAACTGTAGCAAATTGTAATAACAAGCGCGGTAGAATTGTAATAAAATCTCTGATTCTTTTCTCATTTCCAAAGAAACTCGAATTCAGGTGTTTGTTCGACTTAATCATGGTGACATTCCACCACTGGCGTGTTAAATGAACGAAAAAAAGGCAATATTTGGGATTATTTCATTATCAGTCAGAGAAAGTGAGATGCGGGTTCTGTAAATTCTAACAAACTGCGGCAAATTGTAATAACAAGCGCGGTAAATTGTAATAAAATCTCTGATTCTTTCTCATTTCCAAAGAAAGTTGAATTCCAGTGTTTGTTCGACTTAATCATGGTGACATTCCACCACTGGCATGTTAAAAGAACGAAAAAAGGCAATATTTTGGATTATTTCTATCAGTCGTACTGAGAGGCAGGTTCTGTAAATTCTAACAAACTGCGGCAAATTGTAATAACAAGCGCGGTAAATTGTAATAAACTGCGGCAAATTGTAATAACTGGCGCGGTAAATTGTAATAACTTCTCTGATTCCTTCTAATTTCCAAAGAAAGTCGAATTCCAGTGTTTGTTCGACTTAATCATGGTCACATTCCACCACTGGCATAAAAAAGAACGAAAAAAAGGCAATATTTTGGGATTATTTCTATCAGTCGTACTGAGATGCAGGTTCTGTAAATTCTAACAAACTGCGGCAAATTGTAATAACAGGCGCGGTAAATTGTAATAAACTGCGGCAAATTGTAATAACTGGCGCGGTAAAATGTAATAACTTCTCTGATTCCTTCTAATTTCCAAAGAAAGTCGAATTGCAATGTTTGTTTGGCTTCATTATGGTCAGATCCCATCACTGGGATGATATATGAATGAAAAAAAAACTGAAATATTTTGGGATATTTTCTGTCATTCAAACTGAGAGGCTTGAGCCGTAAATTCTAACAAACTGCGGCAAATTGTAATAACAAGCGCGGTAAATTGTAATAAAATCTCTGATTCTTTCTCATTTCAAAGAAACTCGAATTCAAGTGTTTGTTCGACTTAATCATGATCACATTCCACCACTGGTGTGTTAAATGAACGAAAAAAGGCAATATTTGGGATTATTTCTATCAGTCGAAGTGAGATGCAGGTTCTGTAAATTCTAACAAACTGCGGCAAATTGTAATAACAAGCGCGGTAAATTGTAATAAACTGCGGCAAATTGTAATAACTGGCGCGGTAAAATGTAATAACTTCTCTGATTCCTTCTAATTTCCAAAGAAAGTCGAATTCCAGTGTTTGTTTGACTCCATTATGGTCAGATCCCATCACTGGGATGATATATGAATGAAAAAAAAACTGAAATATTTTGGGATATTTTCTGTCATTCAAACTGAGAGGCTTGAGCCGTAAATTCTAACAAACTGCGGCAAATTGTAATAACAAGCGCGGTAAATTGTAATAAAATCTCTGATTCTTTCTCATTTCCAAAGAAACTCGAATTCAGGTGTTTGTTCGACTTAATCATGGTGACATTCCACCACTGGCGTGTTAAATGAACGAAAAAAGGCAATATTTGGGATTATTTCTATCAGTCGTACTGAGATGCAGGTTCTGTAAATTCTAACAAACTGCGGCAAATTGTAATAACAAGCGCGGTAAATTGTAATAAACTGCGGCAAATTGTAATAACTGGCGCGGTAAAATGTAATAACATCTCTGATTCCTTCTAATTTCCAAAGAAAGTCGAATTCCAATGTTTGTTTGACTTCATTATGGTCATATCCCATCACTGGGATGTTAAATGAATGAAAAAAAAACTGAAATATTTTGGGCTATTTCTTCCATCATTCAAACTGAGAGGCTTGAGCCGTAAACTCTAACAAACTGTGGCAAATTGTAATAACAAGCGTGGTAAATTGTAATAAAATCTCTGATTCTTTCTCATTTCCAAAGAAACTCGAATTCAGGTGTTTGTTCGACTTAATCATGGTGACATTCCACCACTGGCGTGTTAAATGAACGAAAAAAGGCAATATTTGGGATTATTTCTATCAGTCGAAGTGAGATGCAGGTTCTGTAAATTCTAACAAACTGCGGCAAATTGTAATAACAAGCGCGGTAAATTGTAATAAACTGCGGCAAATTGTAATAACTGGCGCGGTAAAATGTAATAACTTCTCTGATTCCTTCTAATTTCCAAAGAAAGTCGAATTCCAGTGTTTGTTTGACTCCATTATGGTCAGATCCCATCACTGGGATGATATATGAATGAAAAAAACCCTGAAATATTTTGGGATATTTTCTGTCATTCAAACTGAGGAAGCGAGCCGTAAATTCTAACAAACTGCGGCAAATTGTAATAACAAGCAGCGGTAAATTGTAATAATAAAATCTCTGATTCTTTCTCATTTCCAAAGAAACTCGAATTCAGGTGTTTGTTCGACTTAATCATGGTGACATTCCACCACTGGCGTGTTAAATGAACGAAAAAAGGCAATATTTGGGATTATTTCTATCAGTCGTACTGAGATGCAGGTTCTGTAAATTCTAACAAACTGCGGCAAATTGTAATAACAAGCGCGGTAAATTGTAATAAACTGCGGCAAATTGTAATAACTGGCGCGGTAAAATGTAATAACTTCTCTGATTCCTTCTAATTTCCAAAGAAAGTCGAATTCCAGTGTTTGTTTGACTCCATTATGGTCAGATCCCATCACTGGGATGATATATGAATGAAAAAAACTGAAATATTTTGGGATATTTTCTGTCATTCAAACTGAGAGGCTTGAGCCGTAAATTCTAACAAACTGCGGCAAATTGTAATAACAAGCGCGGTAAATTGTAATAAAATCTCTGATTCTTTCTCATTTCCAAAGAAACTCGAATTCAGGTGTTTGTTCGACTTAATCATGGTGACATTCCACCACTGGCGTGTTAAATGAACGAAAAAAGGCAATATTTGGGATTATTTCTATCAGTCGTACTGAGAGGCAGGTTCTGTAAATTCTAACAAACTGCGGCAAATTGTAATAACAAGCGCGGTAAATTGTAATAAACTGCGGCAAATTGTAATAACTGGCGCGGTAAAATGTAATAACTTCTCTGATTCCTTCTAATTTCCAAAGAAAGTCGAATTCCAATGTTTGTTTGACTTCATTATGGTCATATCCCATCACTGGGATGTTAAATGAATGAAAAAAAACCTGAAATATTTTGGGCTATTTCTTCCATCATTCAAACTGAGAGGCTTGAGCCGTAAACTCTAACAAACTGTGGCAAATTGTAATAACAAGCGTGGTAAATTGTAATAAAATCTCTGATTCTTTCTCATTTCCAAAGAAACTCGAATTCAGGTGTTTGTTCGACTTAATCATGGTGACATTCCACCACTGGCGTGTTAAATGAACGAAAAAAGGCAATATTTGGGATTATTTCTATCAGTCGAAGTGAGATGCAGGTTCTGTAAATTCTAACAAACTGCGGCAAATTGTAATAACAAGCGCGGTAAATTGTAATAAAATCTCTGATTCTTTCTCATTTCCAAAGAAAGTTGAATTCCAGTGTTTGTTCGACTTAATCATGGTGACATTCCACCACTGGCGTGTTAAATGAACGAAAAAAGGCAATATTTGGGATTATTTCTATCAGTCGTACTGAGAGGCAGGTTCTGTAAATTCTAACAAACTGCGGCAAATTGTAATAACAAGCGCGGTAAATTGTAATAAACTGCGGCAAATTGTAATAACTGGCGCGGTAAAATGTAATAACTTCTCTGATTCCTTCTAATTTCCAAAGAAAGTCGAATTCCAGTGTTTGTTCGACTTAATCATGGTCAGATCCCATCACTGGGATGATATATGAATGAAAAAGAAACGGAAATATTTTGGGATATTTTCTGTCATTCAAACTGAGAAGGCTTGAGCCGTAAATTCTAACAAACTGCGGCAAATTGTAATAACCAGCGCGGTAAATTGTATTAAAATCTCTGATTCTTTCTCATTTCCAAAGAAACTCGAATTCAAGTGTTTGTTCGACTTAATCATGATCACATTCCACCACTGGCGTGTTAAAATGAACGAAAAAGGCAATATTTGGGATTATTTCTATCAGTCGAAGTGAGATGCAGGTGCTGTAAATTCTAACAAATGTTCGCGACAAATTGTAATAACAAGCGCGGTAAATTGTAATAAACTGCGGCAAATTGTAATAACTGGCGCGGTAAAATGTAATAACTTCTCTGATTCAGCTTCTAATTTCCAAAGAAAGTCGAAATTCAATGTTTGTTTGACTTCATTATGGTCATATATCCATCACTGGGATGTTAAAATGAATGAAAAAAACTGAAATATTTTGGGCTATTTCTTCCATCATTCAAACTGAGAGGCTTGAGCCGTAAACTCTAACAAACTGTGGCAAATTGTAATAACAAGCGTGGTAAATTGTAATAAAATCTCTGATTCTTTCCTCATTTCAAAAAGAAACTCGAATTCAGGTGTTTGTTCGACTTAAATCATGGTGACATTCCACCACTGGCGTGTTAAAATGAACGAAAAAAAGGCAATATTTGGGATTATTTCTATCAGTCGAAGTGAGATGCAGGTTCTGTAAATTCTAATAAACTGCGGCAAATTGTAATAACAAGCGCGGTAAATTGTAATAAACTGCGGGCAGAATTGTAATAACTGGCGCGGTAAAATGTAATAACTTCTCTGATTCCTTCTAATTCTGAAAGAAAGTCGAATTCCAGTGTTTGTTTGACTCCATTATGGTCAGATCCCATCACTGGGATGATATATGAATGAAAAACTGGAAATATTTTGGGATATTTTCTTGTCATTCAAACTGAGAGGCTTGAGCCGTAAATTCTAACAAACTGCGGCAAATTGTAATAACAAGCGCGGTAAATTGTAATAAAATCTCTGATTCTTTCTCATTTCCAAAAGAAACTCGAATTCAGGTGTTTGTTCGGCTTAATCGTGGGCGACATTCCACCACTGGCGTGTTAAATGAACGAAAAAGGCAATATTTGGGATTATTTCTATCAGTCGTACTGAGAGGCAGGTTCTGTAAATTCTAACAAACTGCGGCAAATTGTAATAACAAGCGCGGTAAAATTGTAATAAACTGCGGCAAATTGTAATAACTGGCGCGGTAAAAATGTAATAACTTCTCTGATTCCTTCTAATTTCCAAAGAAAGTCGAATTCCAATGTTTGTTTGACTTCATTATGGTCATATCCCATCACTGGGATGTTAAATGAATGAAAAAACTGAAATATTTTGGGCTATTTCTTCCATCATTCAAACTGAGAGGCTTGAGACGTAAACTCTAACAAACTGTGGCAAATTGTAATAACAAGCGTGGTAAATTGTAATAAAATCTCTGATTCTTTCTCATTTCCAAAGAAACTCGAATTCCCGGGTGTTTGTTCTGACTTAATCATGGTGACATTCCACCACTGGCGTGTTAAATGAACGAAAAAAGGCAATATTTGGGATTATTTCTATCAGTCGAAGTGAGATGCAGGTTCTGTAAATTCTAACAAACTGCGGCAAATTGTAATAACAAGCGCGGTAAATTGTAATAAAATCTCTGATTCTTTCTCATTTCCAAAGAAAGTTGAATTCCAGTGTTTGTTCGACTTAATCATGGTGACATTCCACCACTGGCGTGTTAAATGAGACGAAAAAGGCAATATTTGGGATTATTTCTATCAGTCGCATTCGAGAGGCAGGTTCTGTAAATTCTAACAAACTGCGGCAAATTGTAATAACAAGCGGTAAATTGTAATAAATCTGCGGTAAATTGTAATAACTGGCGCGGTAAAATGTAATAACTTCTCTGATTCCTTCTAATTTCCAAAGAAAGTCGAATTCCAGTGTTTGTTCGACTTAATCATGGTCAGATCCCATCACTGGGATGATATATGAATGAAAAAAAAACGGAAATATTTTGGGATATTTTCTGTCATTCAAACTGAGAAGGCTTGAGCCGTAGAATTCTAACAAACTGCGGCAAATTGTAATAACCAAAGCGCGGTAAATTGTATTAAAATCTCTGATTCTTTCTCATTTCCAAAGAAACTCGAATTCAAGTGTTTGTTCGACTTAATCATGATCACATTCCACCACTGGCGTGTTAAATGAACGAAAAAGGCAATATTTGGGATTATTTCTATCGGTCGAAGTGAGATGCAGGTGCTGTAAATTCTAACAAACTGCGGCAAATTGTAATAACAAGCGCGGTAAATTGTAAATAAACTGCGGCAAATTGTAATAACTGGCGCGGTAAAATGTAATAACTTCTCTGATTCCTTCTAATTTCCAAAGAAAGTCGAATTCAATGTTTGTTTTGACTTCATTATGGTCATATCCCATCACTGGGATGTTAAATGAATGAAAAAAAAACTGAAATATTTTGGGCTATTTCTTCCATCATTCAAACTGAGAGGCTTGAGCCGTAAACTCTAACAAACTGTGGCAAATTGTAATAACAAAGCGTGGGTAAATTGTAATAAAATCTCTGATTCTTTCTCATATTCAAAAAAGAAACTCGAATTCAGGTGTTTGTTCGACTTAATCATGGTGACATTCCACCACTGGCGTGTTAAATGAACGAAAAAGGCAATATTTGGGATTATTTCTATCAGTCGAAGTGAGATGCAGGTTCTGGTAAATTCTAACAAACTGCGGCAAATTGTAATAACAAGCGATGCGGTAAATTGTAATAAACTGCGGCAAATTGTAATAACTGGCGCGGTAAAATGTAATAACTTCTCTGATTCCTTCTAATTTCCAAAGAAAGTCGAATTCCAGTGTTTGTTTGACTCCATTATGGTCAGATCCCATCACTGGGATGATATATGAATGAAAAAAAAACTGAAATATTTTGGGATATTTTCTGTCATTCAAACTGAGGCTTGAGCCGTAAATTCTAACAAACTGCGGCAAATTGTAATAACAAGCGCGGTAGAAATTGTAATAAAATCTCTGATTCTTTCTCATTTCCAAAGAAGCTCGAATTCAGGGGTTTGTTCGACTTAATCATGGTGACATTCCACCACTGGCGTGTTAAATGAACGAAAAAAGGCAATATTTGGGATTATTTCTATCAGTCGTACTGAGATGCAGGTTCTGTAAATTCTAACAAACTGCGGCAAATTGTAATAACAAGCGCGGTAAATTGTAATAAACTGCGGCAAATTGTAATAACTGGCGCGGTAAAATGTAATAACTTCTCTGATTCCTTCTAATTTCCAAAGAAAGTCGAATTCCAGTGTTTGTTTGACTTCATTATGGTCATATCCCATCACTGGGATGTTAAATGAATGGAAAAAAAACTGAAATATTTTGGGCTATTTCTTCCATCATTCAAACTGAGAGGCTTGAGCCGTAAACTCTAACAAACTGTGGCAAATTGTAATAACAAGCGTGGTAAATTGTAATAAAATCTCTCGATTCTTTCTCATTTTCAAAGAAACTCGAATTCAGGTGTTTGTTCGAAACTTAATCATGGTGACATTCCACCACTGGCGTGTTGTTAAATGAACGAAAAAAGGCAATATTTGGGATTATTTCTATCAGTCGAAGTGAGATGCAGGTTCTGTAAATTCTAACAAACTGCGGCAAATTGTAATAACAAGCGCGGTAAATTGTAATAAACTGCGGCAAATTGTAATAACTGGCGCGGTAAAATGTAATAACTTCTCTGATTCCTTCTAATTTCCAAAGAAAGTCGAATTCCAGTGTTTGTTTGACTCCATTATGGTCAGATCCCATCACTGGGATGATATATGAATGAAAAAAAAACTGAAATATTTTGGGATATTTTCTGTCATTCAAACTGAGAGGCTTGAGCCGTAAATTCTAACAAACTGCGGCAAATTGTAATAACAAGCGCGGTAAATTGTAATAAAATCTCTGATTCTTTCTCATTTCCAAAGAAACTCGAATTCAGGTGTTTGTTCGACTTAATCATGGTGACATTCCACCACTGGCGTGTTAAATGAACGAAAAAAGGCAATATTTGGGATTATTTCTATCAGTCGTACTGAGAGGCAGGTTCTGTAAATTCTAACAAACTGCGGCAAATTGTAATAACAAGCGCGGTAAATTGTAATAAACTGCGGCAAATTGTAATAACTGGCGCGGTAAAATGTAATAACTTCTCTGATTCCTTCTTATTTCCAAAGAAAGTCGAATTCCAATGTTTGTTTGACTTCATTATGGTCATATCCCATCACTGGGATGTTAAATGAATGAAAAAAACTGAAATATTTTGGGCTATTTCTTCCATCATTCAAACTGAGAGGCAGCGAGCCGTAAAGTCCTAACAAACTGCGGCAAATTGTAATAACAAGCGCGGTAAATTGTAGTCAAAATCTCTGATTCTTTCTCATTTCAAAGAAAGTTGAATTCAGTGTTTGTTCGACTTAATAATCATGGTGACATTCCACCACTGGCGTGTTAAATGAACGAAAAAGGCAATATTTGGGATTGATTTCTATCAGTCGAAGTGAAGATGCAGGTTCTGTAAATTCTAACAAACTGCGGCAAATTGTAATAACAAGCGCGGTAAATTGTAATAAACTGCGGCAAATTATGTAATAACTGGCGCGGTAAAATGTAATAACTTCTCTGATTCCTTCTAATTTCCAAAGAAAGTCGAATTCCAGTGTTTGTTTGACTCCATTATGGTCAGATCCCATCACTGGGATGATATATGAATGAAAAAAAAACTGAAATATTTTGGGCTATTTCTTCCATCATTCAAACTGAGAGGCTTGAGCCGTAAAGTCTAACAAACTGCGGCAAATTGTAATAACAAGCGCGGTAAATTGTAATAAAATCTCTGATTCTTTCTCATTTCCAAAGAAAGTTGAATTCCAGTGTTTGTTCGACTTAATCATGGTGACATTCCACCACTGGCATGTTAAAAGAACGAAAAAAGGCAATATTTTGGATTATTTCTATCAGTCGTACTGAGAGGCAGGTTCTGTAAATTCTAACAAACTGCGGCAAATTGTAATAACAAGCGCGGTAAATTGTAATAAACTGCGGCAAATTGTAATAACTGGCGCGGTAAAATGTAATAACATCTCTGATTCCTTTTAATTTCCAAAGAAAGTCGAATTCCAATGTTTGTTTGACTTCATTATGGTCATATCCCATCACTGGGATGTTAAATGAATGAAAAAAAACCTGAAATATTTTGGGCTATTTCTTCCATCATTCAAACTGAGAGGCTTGAGCCGTAAACTCTAACAAACTGCGGCAAATTGTAATAACAAGCCCGGTAAATTGTAATAAAATCTCTGATTCTTTCTCATTTCCAAAGAAACTCGAATTCAGGTGTTTGTTCGACTTAATCATGGTGACATTCCACCACTGGCATGTTAAATGAACGAAAAAAGGCAATATTTGGGATTATTTCTATCAGTCGAAGTGAGATGCAGGTTCTGTAAATTCTAACAAACTGCGGCAAATTGTAATAACAAGCGCGGTAAATTGTAATAAACTGCGGCAAATTGTAATAACTGGCGCGGTAAAATGTAATAACTTCTCTGATTCCTTCTAATTTCCAAAGAAAGTCGAATTCCAGTGTTTGTTTGACTCCATTATGGTCAGATCCCATCACTGGGATGATATATGAATGAAAAAAACCCTAGAAATATTTTGGGATATTTTCTGTCATTCAAACTGAGAGGCTTGAGCCGTAAATTCTAACAAACTGCGGCAAATTGTAATAACAAGCGCGGTAAATTGTAATAAAATCTCTGATTCTTTCTCATTTCCAAAGAAACTCGAATTCAAGTGTTTGTTCGACTTAATCATGATCACATTCCACCACTGGCGTGTTAAATGAACGAAAAAAGGCAATATTTGGGATTATTTCTATCAGTCGAAGTGAGATGCAGGTGCTGTAAAATTCTAACAAACTGCGGCAAATTGTAATAACAAGCGCGGTAAATTGTAATAAACTGCGGCAAATTGTAATAACTAGCGCGGTAAAATGTAATAACTTCTCTGATTCCTTCTAATTTCCAAAGAAAGTCGAATTCCAATGTTTGTTTTGCCTCATTATGGTCAGATCCCATCACTGGGATGTTAAATGAATGAAAAAACAAATGGAAATAGTTTTGGGGCTATTTCTACTATCATTCGAACTGAGAGGCTTGAGCCGTAAACTCTAAACAAACTGCTAAAAATTGTAATTACAAGCGCGGTAAATTGTAATATACTGCAGGAAGATTTTAACAACAAGTACGTGGGAAGTTGTAATGATAGCTTTTAGTCCCTTTAATCCGAAAAGTAGTTGGAAACTCCAGTCTTTCTTTGATTTCAACATGGCCATTTCCCCACCACTATCAATTTAATTGTGAAACCACCGTATTCTCTTATAAATTTACGATGCACTACCTACTATAAAAGTGCACTATGTTAGTGTGTACCTATTGTGCTTGGTTATAAGGTTTGCTATGTCAACATTGTTATTTCTTTGTACCATCCTCACCATGGAAGGAACTGAAATAATATCCTCAAACTACAATACTTTTTTTTCTATACGTGTATCATGCGCTATTTATTGTATTGTTTTGCTTAGACTAAAATGTTTGCTATGTCAATATGGATATTTTGACTATCTTACTTGTTGTATGATGACACTTTATGAAAATCCAAATGCTGTAACGTCATGTGTCGGGTTGGGATTACACCTTCTTAGTACTTTCGATGCATATGTCATGCTTGTCTACTATTTCATCAAATTATATTCATATGCCATCTTGTATGCTTCACTTTCAAGAAATGAATAAAAATATTGAAAAAAGAAAATTAATTGGGAAACAACGAGAATACTCTTTTCTATTTCAGGCTTTTCAAGTTTAATGAAAGGTTCGGTGCTTAAGACAGAGGTGAATCGTAATGAAAATGATATGTATCTGTTACGCTACAAGGGAACATACATAAACTCAATAATGTGCGACTAAGGACATTGTGAGCTGATTCTCTCCAAAACACTGAATTCATAAATGCACATACATATAACGTTTTCAGTGAACCTATTACCAGCGGCTAAAGCTACGGGAAGAGAACTCCGGCGACGCTGACGTTAAAACACATCGGAACGAACTTGAATGAATGTTTGAAAACTGTTCAAATCTACATGACTTCAAACTCATCTCGTTAGACTTTTAATCGTATTCCGGGTGGCTGGTGACGCCATATTATTGATGACGGTAACGCTATTATATGGCTATGCAGCGTATTTGTATTCTGGCGCGTATTGCCGCATGCCGCA
>NW_025766509.1:0-36503 GCF_003918875.1 Haliotis rubra
TCTACCCCACAGTAGGGCTGTCAACTCTACCACACAGTAGGGCTGACAACTCTTCCCCACAGTAGGGCTGTCAACTCTACCCCACAGTATGGCTGACATCTCTATCCCATAGTATGGGTGTGAACTTTCATCCCGCAGTAGGGCTGTCAACTCTACACCAAAGTACGGCTGTCAACCCTACCCAGCAGTAGGGCTGTCAACTCTACCCCACAGTATGGCTGTCAAATCTACCCCACAGTATGGCTGTCAACTCTACCCCACAGTATGGCTGTCAACTCTACCCCTCAGTACGGCTGTCAACTCTACCCAGCAGTATGACCGACAACTCTACCACACAGTATAGCTGTCAACTCTACCACACAGTATGGTTGTCAACTCATCCCACAGTAGGGGTGTCAACTTTTCCCAGTATTAGGGCTGTCAACTTTCACCCCGCAGTAGGGCTGTGAACTCTACACCAAAGTACGGCTGTCAACTCTACCAAGCAGTAGAGCTGTAAACTCTACTCACACACAGTAGGGCTGTCAACCCTACTCCCCTCAGAATGGCTGTCAACTCTACCCCACAGTTTGGCTGTAAACTCTACCCCACAGTATGGCTGTCAACTCTACCCCTCAGTACGGCTGTCAACTCTACCCAGCAGTATGGCTGTCAACTCTACCCCACAGTATGGCTGTCAACTCTACCACACAGTATGGCTGTCAACTCTACCCCACAGTATGGAAGTCAACTTTACCCAGCAGTAGGTCTGTCAGCCTTCCACTGTAAACATTCACCTCACAGTTGGGCTAACTGTCAACTCTACCCCACAGTAGGGCTGTCAACTATACCACACAGTATGGCTGTCAACTCTACCCCACAGTATGGAAGTCAACTTTACCCAGCAGTAGGTCTGTCAGCCTTCCACTGTAAACATTCACCTCACAGTTGGGCTAACTGTCAACTCTACCCCCACAGTAGGGCTGTCAACTCTACCCAACAGTATGGCTGTCATCTCTCCCCCATAGTATGGGTGTCAACTTTCACCCCGCAGTATGGCTGTCAACTCTAAACCACAGTATGGCTGTAAAATCTACCCAACAGTATGGCTCTCAACTGTACCCAGCAGTAGGTCTGTCAGCCTTCCACTGTAAACTTTCACCCCACAGTATGGCTGTCAACTCTACCACACAGTATGGCTGTCAACTCTACCCCACAGTATGGAAGTCAACTTTACCCAGCAGTAGGTCTGTCAGCCTTCCACTGTAAACATTCACCTCACAGTTGGGCTAACTGTCAACTCTACCCCACAGTAGGGCTGTCAACTCTACCACACAGTATGGCTGTCAACTCTTCCTCACAGTATGGCTGCCAACTCTACCCAGCAGTAGGGCTGTCAACTCTACCCCACAGTATGGCTGTCAACCTTCCACAGTAAACTTTCACCTCACAGTAGGGCTAGCTGTCAACTCTACCCCACAGTAGGGCTGTCAACTCTACCACGCAGTAGGGCTGACAACTCTTCCCCACAGTAGGGCTGTCAACTCCACCCCACAGTGTGGCTGACATCTCTATCCCATAGTATGGGTGTCAACTTTCATCCCGCAGTAGGGCTGTCAACTCTACACCAAAGTACGGCTGTCAACTCTACCCAGCAGTAGGGCTGTCAACTCTACCCCACAGTATGGCTGTCAACTCTACCCCACAGTATGGCTGTCAACTCTACCCGACAGTATGGCTGTCAGCTCTACCCCTCAGTACGGCTGTCAACTCTACCCAGCAGTATGACCGACAACTCTACCCCACAGTATAGCTGTCAACTCTACCACACAGTGTGGTTGTCAACTCATCCCACAGTACGGGTGTCAACTCTTCCCAGTAGTAGGGCTGTCAACTTTCACCCCGCAGTAGGGCTGTGAACTCTACACCAAAGTACGGCTGTCAACTCTACCCAGCAGTAGAGCTGTAAACTCTACCACATAGTAGGGCTGTCAACCCTACCCCTCAGAATGGCTGTCAACTCTACCCCACAGTTTGGCTGTCAACTCTACCCCACAGTATGGGTGTCAACTCTACCCCTCAGTACGGCTGTCAACTCTACCCAGCAGTATGGCTGTCAACTCTACCCCACAGTATGGCTGTCAACTCTACCACACAGTATGGCTGTCAACTCTACCCCACAGTATGGTTGTCAACTCATCCCACCGTAGGGGTGTCAACTCTTCCCAGTAGTAGGGCTGTCAACTTTCACCCCGCAGTAGGGCTGTGAACTCTACCACACAGTAGGGCTGTCAACCCTACCCCTCAGAATGGCTGTCAACTCTACCCCACAGTTTGGCTGTCAACTCTACCCAACAGTTTGGCTGTCAACTCTACCCCACAGTATGGCTGTCAACTCTATCCCACAGTATGGCTGTCAACTCTACCCCTCAGTACGGCTGTCAACTCTACCCAGCAGTATGACCGACAACTCTACCCCACAGTATAGCTGTCAACTCTACCACACAGTATGGTTGTCAACTCATCCCACAGTAGGGGTGTCAACTCTTCCCAGTAGTAGGGCTGTCAAGTCTACCCCACAGTATGGCTGTCAACTCTACCCAGCAGTAAGGCTGTAAGCCCTCCATCGTAAACATTCACCTCACAGTAGGGCTGTCAACTCAACCCCACAGCATGGCTGCCATCTCTACCTCACAGTATAGCTGTCAACTCTAAACAGCAGTATGGCAGTCAACTCTACCCCACAGCATGGCTGTCAACTCTACCCCACAGTATGGCTGTCAACTGTACCCGACAGTAGGGCTGTCAACTCAACCCCACAGCATGGCTGCCATCTCTACCTCACAGTATAGCTGTCAACTCTAAACAGCAGTATGGCAGTCAACTCTACCCCACAGCATGGCTGTCAACTCTACCCCACAGTATGGCTGTCAACTGTACCCGACAGTAGGGCTGTCAACTCTCCCCAACAGTAGGGCTGTCAATTTTACCCTGCAGTAGGGCTGTCAGCCTTCCACTGTAAACATTCACCTCACAGTAGGGGTAACTGTCAACTCTACCCCACTGTAGGACTGTCAACTCTACCCCACAGTAGGGCTGTCAACTCTACCCAACAGTATGGCTGTCATCTCTCCCCCATAGTATGGGTGTCAACTTTCACCCCAAAGTATGGCTGTCAACTCTAAACCACAGTATGGCTGTAAACTCTACCCAGCAGTAGGGCTGTTAACTCTACCCCACAGTAGGGCTGTTACCCCTACCCAACAGCATGGCTCTCAACTGTACCCAGCAGTAGGTCTGTCAGCCTTCCACTGTAAACTTTCACCTCACTGTAGGGCTGTCAACTTTTACGCCGCAGTATAGCTGTCAACTCTACCACACAGTAGGACTGTTAACTCTAACCTACAGTAAGGCTGTCAACTCTACCCAGCAGTAGGGCTGTAAATTCTACCCCACAGTATGGCTGTCAATTCTATCAAGCAGTAGGGATGTAAGCCTTCCACTGTAAACATTCACCTCACGGTATGGCTAACTGTCAACTCTACCCCACAGTAGTCCTGTCAACTCTACCCCACAGTATGGCTGACAACTCTATCCCCACAGTATAGCTGTCAACTCTACCCCTACAGTATGGCTGACAACTCTATCCCCACAGTATGGCTGACAACTCTACCACACAGTATGGTTGTCAACTCATCCCACAGTACGGGTGTCAACTCTTCCCAGTAGTAGGGCTGTCAACTTTCACCGCAGTAGGGCTGTGAACTCTACACCAAAGTACGGCTGTCAGCTCTACCCAGCAGTAGAGCTGTAAACTCTACCACACAGTAGGGCTGTCAACCCTACCCCTCAGAATGGCTGTCAACTCTACCCCACAGTTTGGCTGTCAACTCTACCCCACAGTATGGCTGTCAACTCTACCCCTCAGTACGGCTGTCAACTCTACCCAGCAGTATGGCTGTCAACTCTACCCCACAGTATGGCTGTCAACTCTACCACACAGTATGGCTGTCAACTCTACCCCACAGTATGGAAGGCAACTTTACCCAGCAGTAGGTCTGTCAGCCTTCCACTGTAAACATTCACCTCACAGTTGGGCTAACTGTCAACTCTACCCCTCAGTACGGCTGTCAACTCTACCCAGCAGTATGGCTGTCAACTCTACCCCACAGTTTGGCTGTCAACTCTATCCCACAGTATGGCTGTCAACTCTACCCCTCAGTACGGCTGTCAACTCTACCCAGCAGTATGACCGACAACTCTACCCCACAGTATAGCTGTCAACTCTACCACACAGTATGGTTGTCAACTCATCCCACAGTAGGGGTGTCAACTCTTCCCAGTAGTAGGGCTGTCAAGTCTACCCCACAGTATGGCTGTCAACTCTACCCAGCAGTAAGGCTGTAAGCCCTCCACCGTAAACATTCACCTCACAGTAGGGCTGTCAACTCAACCCCACAGCATGGCTGCCATCTCTACCTCACAGTATAGCTGTCAACTCTAAACAGCAGTATGGCAGTCAACTCTACCCCACAGCATGGCTGTCAACTCTACCCCACAGTATGGCTGTCAACTGTACCCGACAGTAGGGCTGTCAACTCTCCCCAACAGTAGGGCTGTCAACTTTACCCTGCAGTAGGGCTGTCAGCCTTCCACTGTAAACATTCACCTCACAGTAGGGGTAACTGTCAACTCTACCCCACTGTAGGACTGTCAACTCTACCCCACAGTAGGGCTGTCAACTCTACCCAACAGTATGGCTGTCATCTCTCCCCCATAGTATGGGTGTCAACTTTCACCGCAAAGTATGGCTGTCAACTCTAAACCACAGTATGGCTGTAAACTCTACCCAGCAGTAGGGCTGTTAACTCTACCCCACATGTAAGCCTTCCCCTGTAAACATTCACCTCACGGTATGGCTAACTGTCAACTCTACCCCACAGTAGTCCTGTCAACTCTACCCCACAGTATGGCTGACAACTCTATCCCCACAGTATAGCTGTCAACTCTACCCCTACAGTATGGCTGACAACTCTATCCCCACAGTATGGCTGACAACTCTACCCCCACAGTATGGCTGTCAACTCTACCCCACTGTAGGGCTAACTGTCAACTTTCACCCCACAGTATTGCTGTCAACTCTACTCCACAGTATGGCTGTCAACTCAACCCTACAGTATGGCTGTCAACTCTACCCAACAATAGGGCTGTCAACTCTACCCCACAGTATGCCTGTCACCTCTACCCCACAGTATGGTTGTCATTACTACCCAGCAGTATGGCTAACTGTCAACTTTCACCCCACAGTGGGGCTGTCAACTCTACCCCACAGTATGGCTGTCAACTCTACCCCTCAGTACGGCTGTCAACTCTACCCAGCAGTATGGCTGTCAACTCTACCCCACAGTATGGCTGTCAACTCTACCACACAGTATGGCTGTCAACTCTACCCCACAGTATGGAAGTCAACTTTACCCAGCAGTAGGTCTGTCAGCCTTCCACTGTAAACATTCACCTCACAGTTGGGCTAACTGTCAACTCTACCCCTCAGTACGGCTGTCAACTCTACCCAGCAGTATGGCTGTCAACTCTACCCCACAGTTTGGCTGTCAACTCTATCCCACAGTATGGCTGTCAACTCTACCCCTCAGTACGGCTGTCAACTCTACCCAGCAGTATGACCGACAACTCTACCCCACAGTATAGCTGTCAACTCTACCACACAGTATGGTTGTCAACTCATCCCACAGTAGGGGTGTCAACTCTTCCCAGTAGTAGGGCTGTCAAGTCTACCCCACAGTATGGCTGTCAACTCTACCCAGCAGTAAGGCTGTAAGCCCTCCACCGTAAACATTCACCTCACAGTAGGGCTGTCAACTCAACCCCACAGCATGGCTGCCATCTCTACCTCACAGTATAGCTGTCAACTCTAAACAGCAGTATGGCAGTCAACTCTACCCCACAGCATGGCTGTCAACTCTACCCCACAGTATGGCTGTCAACTGTACCCGACAGTAGGGCTGTCAACTCAACCCCACAGCATGGCTGCCATCTCTACCTCACAGTATAGCTGTCAACTCTAAACAGCAGTATGGCAGTCAACTCTACCCCACAGCATGGCTGTCAACTCTACCCCACAGTATGGCTGTCAACTGTACCCGACAGTAGGGCTGTCAACTCTCCCCAACAGTAGGGCTGTCAATTTTACCCTGCAGTAGGGCTGTCAGCCTTCCACTGTAAACATTCACCTCACAGTAGGGGTAACTGTCAACTCTACCCCACTGTAGGACTGTCAACTCTACCCAGCAGTAGGGCTGTAAATTCTACCCCACAGTATGCCTGTCAATTCTATCAAGCAGTAGGGATGTAGGCCTTCCACTGTAAACATTCACCTCACGGTATGGCTAACTGTCAACTCTACCCCACAGTAGTCCTGTCAACTCTACCCCACAGTATGGCTGACAACTCTATCCCCACAGTATAGCTGTCAACTCTACCCCTACAGTATGGCTGACAACTAACTCTATCCCCACAGTAGGGCCAGCTCACCCCATGGCTGTCAACAACTCTACCCCACAGTATGGCTGTCAACTCTACCCCACTGTAGGGCTAACTGTCAACTTTCACCCCACAGTATTGCTGTCAACTCTACTCCACAGTATGGCAGTGTCAACTCAACCCTACAGTATGGCTGTCAACTCTACCCAACAATAGGGCTGTCAACTCTACCCCACAGTATGCCTGTCACCTCTACCCAGCAGTATGGCTAACTGTCAACTTTCACCCCACAGTGGGGCTGTCAACTCTACCCCACAGTAGGGCTGGCAGCTCTACTCAGCAGTAGGGCTGTCAGCCTTCCACTGTAAACATTCACCTCACACTAGGGGTAAGTGTCAACTCTACCACACAGTATGGCTGTCAACTCTACCCCACAGTAGGGCTGTCAACTCTTCCCCACAGTATGGTTGTCATCTTTCCCCCATAGTATGGGTGTCAACTTTCACCCCGCAGTATGGCTGTCAACTCTACCCCACAGTATGGCTGTAGCTCTACCCCTTACTCCTCTACTCCATAGGCATGGGTGTCC
Source organism: Haliotis rubra (assembly GCF_003918875.1). Taxonomy (NCBI): domain Eukaryota; kingdom Metazoa; phylum Mollusca; class Gastropoda; order Lepetellida; family Haliotidae; genus Haliotis; species Haliotis rubra. The sequence continues at coordinate 7,067 of NW_025766509.1, forward strand.
CACAGTATGGCTGTCAAATCCCAACTCTACCCCACTGTATGGCTGTCAACTCTACCCCACAGCATGGCTAGTATGGGCTTGTCAACTCTACCCCACAGTATGGCTGTCAACTCTACCCCCACAGTATGGCTGTCAGCTCCCCACAGTAGAGCTAGCTGTCAACTCTACCCCACGGTAGGGTTGGGGCTGTCGGCCTCTACCCACACAGTATGGTTTGTCACTAGCCGGCACAACCCTGTACAGTCCCACAGCAGTATGAGTGTCAGTATGGCTAAGCTTTCACCCAGCAGTGGCCCCAACTGTCAACTTTCACCCCACAGTGGGGCTGTCAACTCTACCCCACAGTAGGGCTGGCAACGCTACTCAGCAGTAGGGCTGTCAGCCTTCCACTGTAAACATTCACCTCACACTAGGGGTAAGTGTCAACTCTACCCCACAGTATGGCTGTCAACTCTACCCCACAGTAGGGCTGTCAACTCTTCCCCACAGTATGGTTGTCATCTTTCCCCCATAGTATGGGTGTCAACTTTCACCCCGCAGTATGGCTGTCAACTCTACCCCACAGTAGGGCTATCAACTCTACCCCACAGTATGGCTGTCAACTCTTCCTCACAGTATGGCTGTCAACTCTACCCAGCAGTAGGGCTGTCAACTCTACCCCACAGTAGGGCTGTCAACCTTCCACTGTAAACATTTACCTCACAGTTGGGCTAGCTGTCAACTCTACCCCACAGTATGGCTGTCAACTCTACCCCACAGTATGGCTGTCAACTCTACCCCCACAGTAGTGGGCTGTCAACTCTACTACCCCACAGTATGGCTAACTGTCAATCTCTACTCCCACAGTATGGCTGTCAACTCTACCATCCCGCAGTAGGGCTGTCAACTCTACTCAGCAGTAGGGCTGTCAACAGCCTTCCACTGTAGGGCTGTCAACTCTACCACACAGTAGGGCTGTCAACCTCTACCCCACAGTATGGCTGTCAACTCTACCCCACAGTAGGGCTGTCACCTCTTCCCCACAGTATGGGTGTCATCTTTCCCAATAGTATGGGTGTCAACTTTCACCCCGCAGTATGGCTGTCAACTCTACCCCACAGTAGGGCTGTCAACTCTACCCCACAGTATGGCTGTCAACTCTTCCTCACAGTATGGCTGTCAGCTCTACCCAGCAGTAGGGCTGTCAACTCTACCCCACAGTAGGGCTGTCAACCTTCAACTGTAAACATTCACCTCACAGTTGGGCTAACTGTCAACTCTACCCCACAGTAGGGTTGTCAACTCTACCACACAGTATGGCTGTCAACTCTTCCTCACAGTATGGCTGTCAACTCTACCCAGCAGAAGGGCTGTCAACTCTACCCCACAGTATGGCTGTCAACCTTCGACTGTAAACTTTCACCTCACAGTAGGGCTAACTGTCAACTCTACCCCACAGTAGGGCTGTCAACTCTACCACACAGTAGGGCTGACAACTCTTCCCCACAGTAGGGCTGTCAACTCTACCCCACAGTATGGCTGACATCTCTATCCCATAGTATGGGTGTCAACTTTCATCCCGCAGTAGGGCTGTCAACTCTACACCAAAGTACGGCTGTCAACTCTACCCAGCAGTAGGGCTGACAACTCTACCCCTCAGTACGGCTGTCAACTCTACCTAGCAGTATGACCGACAACTCTACCCCACAGTATAGCTGTCAACTCTACCACACAGTAGGGCTGTCAACTCAACCCACAGTAGGGGTGTCAACTCTTCCCAGCAGTAGGGCTGTCAAGTCTACCCCACAGTATGGCTGTCAACTCTACCCAGCAGTAGGGCTGTAAGCCCTCCAGCGTAAACATTCACCTCACAGTAGGGCTGTCAACTCAACCCCACAGCATGGCTGCCATCTCTACCTCACAGTATAGCTGTCAACCCTAAACAGCAGTATGGCAGTCAACTCTACCAAGCAGTAGGGCTGTCATCTCTACCCCACAGTAGGGCTGTCAACTCTACCCAACAGTATGGCTGTCATCTCTCCCCCATAGTATGGGTGTCAACTTTCACCCCACAGTATGGCTGTCAATTCTACACCACAGTATGGCTGTAAACTCTACCCAGCAGTAGGGCTGTCAACTCTACCCCACAGTAGGGCTGTCAACCCTACCAAACAGTATGGCTGTCAACTGCACCCAGCAGTAGGTCTGTCAGCCTTCCACTGTAAACTTTCACCTCACTGTAGGGCTGTCAACTTTTACGCCGCAGTATAGCTGTCAACTCTACCACACACTAGGACTGCTAACTCTAACCCACAGTAAGGCTGTCAACTCTACCCAGCAGTAGGGCTGTAAATTCAACCCCACATTAGGGCTGTCAACTCTACCCCACAGTATGGCTGTCAATTCTATCCAGCAGTAGGGATGTAAGCCTTCCACTGTAAACATTCACCTCACAGTAGGGCTAACTGTCAACTCTACCCCACAGTAGTCCTGTCAACACTACCCCACAGTATGGCTGACAACTCTACCCCCACAGTATGGCTGTCAACTCTACCCCCACAGTATGGCTGACAACTCTATCCCCACAGTATGGCTGACAACTCTACCCCCACAGTATGGCTCTCAACTCTACCCCACTGTAGGGCTAACTGTCAACTTTCACCCCACAGTATTGCTGTCAACTCTACCCCACAGTATGGCTGTCAACTCTAACCCACAGTATGGCTGTCAACTCTACCCCACAGTAGGGCTGTCAACTCTACCCAGCAGTAGGGCTGTCAACTCTACCCCACAGTATGGCTGTCAACCTTCGACAGTAAACTTTCACCTCACAGTAGGGCTAACTGTCAACTCTACCCCACAGTAGGGCTGTCAACTCTACCACGCAGTAGGGCTGACAACTCTTCCCCACAGTAGGGCTGTCAACTCTACCCCACAGTATGGCTGACATCTCTATCCCATAGTATGAGTGTCAACTTTCATCCCGCAGTAGGGCTGTCAACTCTACACCAAAGTACGGCTGTCAACTCTACCCAGCAGTAGGGCTGTCAACTCTACCCCACAGTATGGCTGTCAACTCTACCCCTCAGTATGGCTGTCAACTCTACCCCACAGTATGGCTGTCAACTCTACCCCACAGTATGGCTGTCAACTCTACCCCTCAGTACGGCTGTCAACTCTACCCAGCAGTATGGCTGACAACTCTACCCCACAGTATAGCTGTCAACTCTACCCCACAGTATGGCTGTCAACTCAACCCACAGTAGGGGTGTCAACTCTTCCCAGCAGTAGGGCTGTCAACTCTACCCCACAGCATGGCTGCCATCTCTACCCCGCAGTATAGCTGTCAACTCTAAACAGCAGTATGGCAGTCAACTCTACCCCACAGCATGGCTGTCATCTCTACCCCAGAGTATGGCTGTCAACTGTACCCGACAGTAGGGCTGTCAACTCTACCCCACAGTAGGGCTGTCAACTTTACCCAGCAGTAGGGCTGTCAGCCTTCCACTGTAAACATTCACCTCACAGTAGGGGTAACTGTCAACTCTACCCCACTGTAGGACTGTCAACTCTACCCCACAGTAGGGCTGTCAACTCTACCCAACAGTATGGCTGTCATCTCTCCCCCAAAGTATGGGTGTCAACTTTCACCCCACAGTATGGCTGTCAACTCTACACCACAGTATGGCTGTAAACTCTACCCAGCAGTAGGGCTGTCAACTCTACCCCACAGTAGGGCTGTCAACCCTACCAAACAGTATGGCTCTCAACTGTACCCAGCAGTAGGTCTGTCAGCCTTCCACTGTAAACTTTCACCTCACTGTAGGGCTGTCAACTTTTACGCCGCAGTATAGCTGTCAACTCTACCACACAGTAGGACTGTTAACTCTAACCCACAGTAAGGCTGTCAACTCTACCCAGCAGTAGGGCTGTAAATTCTACCCCACAGTAGGGCTGTCAACACTACCCCACAGTATGGCTGACATCTCTATCCCATAGTATGGGTATCAACTTTCATCCCGCAGTAGGGCTGTCAACTCTACCCCTCAGTACGGCTGTCAACTCTACCCAGCAGTATGACCGACAACTCTACCCAACAGTATAGCTGTCAACTCTACCACACAGTATGGCTGTTAACTTAACCCACAGTAGGGGTGTCAACTCTTCCCAGCAGTAGGGCTGTCAACCCTACCAAACAGTATGGCTGTCAACTGTACCCAGCAGTAGGTCTGTCAGCCTTCCACTGTAAACTTTCACCTCACTGTAGGGCTGTCAACTTTTACGCCGCAGTATAGCTGTCAACTCTACCTCACAGTAGGACTGTTAACTCTAACCCACAGTAAGGCTGTCAACTCTACCCAGCAGTAGGGCTGTAAATTCCACCCCACAGTAGGGCTGTCAACTCTACCCCACAGTATGGCTGTCAATTCTATCCAGCAGTAGGGATGTAAGCCTTCCACTGTACACATTCACCTCACAGTAGGGCTAACTGTCAACTCTACCCCACAGTAGTCCTGTCAACACTACCCCACAGTATGGCTGACAACTCTATCTCACAGTATGGCTGTCAACTCTACCCCACAGTATGGCTGTTAACTCTACCCCCACAGTATGGCTGACAACTCTATCCCCACAGTATGGCTGACAACTCTACCCCCACAGTATGGCTGTCAACTCTACCCCACTGTAGGGCTAACTGTCAACTTTCACCCCACAGTATTGTTGTCAACTCTACCCCACAGTATGGCTGTCAACTCTACCCCACAGTATGGCTGTCAACTCTACCCAACAATAGGGCTGTCAACTCTACCCCACAGTATGCCTGTCACCTCTACCCCACAGTATGGTTGTCATCACTACCCAGCAGTATGGCTAACTGTCAACTCAACCCCACAGAAGGGCTGTCAAATCTACCCCACAGTAGGGGCTGTCAACTCTTCCCAGCAGTGGGGCTGTCAGCCTTCCACTGTAAACTTTCACATCACTGTAGGGCTTACTGTCAACTTTTACCCCTCAGTTTGGTTGTCAACTCTAACCCACAGCAAGGCTGTCAACTCTACCCAGCAGTAGGGCTGTAAATTCCACCCCACAGTAGGGCTGTCAACTCTACCCCACAGTATGGCTGTCAATTCTATCCAGCAGTAGGGATGTAAGCCTTCCACTGTACACATTGACCTCACAGTAGGGCTAACTGTCAACTCTACCCCACAGTAGTCCTGTCAACACTACCCCACAGTATGGCTGACAACTCTACCCCACAGTATGGCTGTCAACTCTACCCCACAGTATGGCTGTTAACTCTACCCCCACAGTATGGCTGACAACTCTATCCCCACAGTATGGCTGACAACTCTACCCCCACAGTATGGCTGTCAACTCTACCCCACTGTAGGGCTAACTGTCAACTTTCACCCCACAGTATTGTTGTCAACTCTACCCCACAGTATGGCTGTCAACTCTACCCCACAGTATGGCTGTCAACTCTACCCAACAATAGGGCTGTCAACTCTACCCCACAGTATGCCTGTCACCTCTACCCCACAGTATGGTTGTCATCACTACCCAGCAGTATGGCTAACTGTCAACTCAACCCCACAGAAGGGCTGTCAAATCTACCCCACAGTAGGGGCTGTCAACTCTTCCCAGCAGTGTGGCTGTCAGCCTTCCACTGTAAACTTTCACATCACTGTAGGGCTTACTGTCAACTTTTACCCCTCAGTTTGGTTGTCAACTCTACCCCACAGTAGGACTGTCAACTCTACCCCACAGTAGGGCTAACTGTCAACCTTCACCTCACAGTAAGGCTAACTCAACTTTCACCCCACCGAAGGGCTAACTGTCAACCTTCACCTAACAGCATGTTACAGAGAAGTTACGTGTCAGCCAATCTACCTACAATACAGTTACCTTTCCGCCCCTATCCATCAACTCAAAAGCCTGTCCACCCTATTTTCCAGACTTCAGATGACTGCCAAACCTGCATCCCTGATAACTGTTAACTGTCATCCCTACATTTCACAAAACAGTGAGAGACCTGTCGGTTGGCTGATAGCAGCTCACTGAATAATTTGTTTGAGGTTTTAAGCGGCCTTCACACGGGAATCTAAAGTTTGACCACACGTTTAAATTTTAAAAGTTGTTAAAACCTGCGCTTTCACAGGTCAAACACATGTTGTCAAACTTTCGTGTCATTTTAGCGATGCCATTTTGTAGGTCGAGATGGCCACGCGACCAAAACATCACGTGACAATTTCGTTGGCTACGTTTGATTATTTCTGAACAACACGAGTTTGACAACACCGAAAGTGTGGGGGAAAAGTGTTGTAAAACTTTAGTTTGCCGTGTGAAGGCCGCTTTACATGCCCTATGGTGTGTTTAAATGACCTTGTCGAATCAACAGATATCAATGCTAAAATAATAATTCCAAGACACTGTTGAAACAAAAGCCTCTTACTAAGGTCCAGGGTTGAAAGTTTGAAATACGTGATACTCACCCATGTAAACCGACCACTGCTATTTTGATTCCCACATGTACAGGTGGTGCTGTTCTGGTCACATGTTATGTTGAAGTTTCCAGGGATAAAGTCTGCAATAGATATTTTCATATAGCTTTATCTTCATTTGCAAAGAAACAACAACATATATATACTGAGAGAAATAAATAAAGGATCACGGGAAAATGCAAGCTTTCCTTTATTGTTTTCCAGCTTTCATCGCTATTCAAAGCTGGTGATGAAAACTTGAAAATATTAAAGGAACGCTTGAATATTCCCGTGATCCTTTATTTGTGTCCCTCAGTATATGTTAAATCAAAGAAATTGTTCAATCTATCAGATGTGGTGAATCTGTGTAAGCCGCATTACACGTAGTGCAATCCCACTCATCAATTGTAAATATGCCTACAGTTTGCCTCATAGCAGTGCTGCTTAATGAAATTCTAGTAAAAACATTTCACACTTGAAACTGGGGCTCGTTTACTATCATATTCAGGTATAGTTTTGTATCCTTCAAGTCACATGCTGAAAACGAATTTATCATACATATGACTCTTGTCAAAATAATCGTGTTATTGAGTTATGATGGTGATGGTTGTCGTGATGTTGACTTGGGATTTTACATGCGCTTCCCGGCCTATATCGTATTTAGTTTAGGAGGGAAGGAGGGGTGTGTGATCAACAGAAACCTGTGAAGTGGCATTAGAGTTGTGTATGTAGTTCTGGTGGAAATGTTGATTTTTTATATTTTTACCCTGTGGAAGAGGGGACAGGGTGAACGTACATTGTAACTTGATGGAGTTCGGGTTAGTATGGTTATGTTTTTTAGATTGCTACACTTGAATTGCTTGAGCTTACAAGCAGCCAAGGAGACCAGATTTAATTAGATACATGCCTAGGTTTGGAAGGTTTGAGTGCTATTCAGTGGACTAACAGAGTTAGTAGTTTAAAGAGTGTGTTGATGTCCATTGAGGTTTGAAGTACCATTTTGTGTTGGCTGTAGTGTAGTAGGATGTGTTCGGGTGGGGGTTTTAGCCGTTCGGCGTTTTTTGTCCTTTATTTTGGGCAGTTACGTGTTTAGTTTAGTGTGTCCTGTCTGTAGTTTAGTCATTGTCATGACTATGTGTTTGGTTGTTTTATTGTATTAGCTTTAGGAGGAAGGCTTTTATTTTGGGATATTACTTTGTTTTGATTCAGTTGTGGTAACTTTAAGTGTGTCCGATTAATCCAAATTAAAACTATTTTTGCCCGATTTAGTTACTTCCTTCACGCTTTTTAATTGGTTTACTATTTAAGTTGATTTTTGCTGTTTTGCTTTGAAAAGCATGGTGTCTGTTGAGTGAGTATGTTAATATTAGGAGTTGTGGCATTTGACTAGGAAGGTGTATGCTACTTTGAATCATTTGTTGCGTGAGGGGTTTATTTGATGCACAGACATCTCATCTCATCACGCTTAAAACTTAAATGAATATTTCAATAAGACAACAATGAGTTAAACATTACACATTTCTGCCATGGCGACTGCATGTTTGGAGAGTAAGGCCGCGTCAAGATGGACTGCAGCGTGAAATTTGTCATTGCCATCAACAGAGAAAATGTGGCACAGATAATACTTAGTCATGACAACTCTTTGATAAGAATGTTGCATCCTGATACAATTATTCAAACAATCTGAATATGCTGTTTCGACACTATCCATATATGAATAAAATATTGAAACATTTTTAAAAAATATAATTTGTTTATTCATTCTAAGTATTTACACGGTTTTGCATGACAGTATTTTGTAGAATAGGGCATGGCAGTTTGACTTATTGAAGTAATCTCTATTACAATTAATGACAGAGGTATATATACTTTGTTAACTTATGAAATATGGAATGTTGGTGGGTAGTTATCCTTTCTAAAGTTGAAAATGATTTGTTTCGACAAGATAATTACAAGGTTTAAGGGATTGCTATATTTCGATAGACAGCCAAAACGAACGTTTTCTTTGGATATTGTTACCGGGCTTTGCATTTTGTGCGATATCCAACTTTCCAGGTCTCTCCAGATGGAACTCACTGTGTTACATTCCTAGAATATATGTATGACATCTTCCATTTCTTTAGAACAATAACAGCATTTTGTACTGTCCACGTAACCCATCTTAGTGAGAAGACAGCTCGTTGGCAAGATATGATGTCAGATTTGATATTGGAACCACTGTAGTTCAGTCATGTTAGTGCAACTAAACGGGATAGAATTGATATTCTTCCTATCTTGTTCGTTGATATCATGTCCAAGGACGTACTCCCATTTAGTGAAGTGATTATTTCTGTCGCATATTGTTTTTATGACTATTTTTAAGTAATACTGTGAACCTTTTTTTGTTTGTTCAGATTGTATATATGAAATGGTAACATGGGAGATTGTAGGAAATCGTTGGCTTCTACAAAATTGTTTAAGAGCTTGAACAACACCTGTCTAGGTTAAACAATTAGTATTCACGTTGAAAACAGTTTGGAAGGTTTCGAATGGCATGAATTGTCCTTTATTATCTACAAGATCGTTGATGAAACGTACCCCGTTTACAAACCAACCGTTGTAACATATGCTGGTATTTCCTATTTTTATGGTCTCGTTACACCATATTTATTGTGCTAAAATGCCCTTATCATTTATGCTCTCCACGTGGATGTTATCTATAAAAGTGACCACTCCATTGTGTCAAACTACAGACCTATATCGCTTATCAGTTGTGTTGGAAAGTTGTTTGAGAGAGCAGTTTTATAGACATGTGTATAACTATTTAGACAATAAGTTATTATATAAGTATAAATGTGGATTCCAAACTGGTCATTCGACTGTTCATCAACTACTTAAAATTAATAATCAAATTTGTACATCACTTGACAACAAAGAAAACCACTGCATGGTATTTTGCGATGTATCTAAAGCGTTTGATAGAGTATGGCACAAAGGGCTTATGTTTAAATTAGAAATGTATGGTGTTAAAGGAAAGTTACTTAATTGGTTTAAAAGTTATGTAAGCAATCGTAATCAATCAGTGTTTGTTAATGGAGCTGTATCCACGCCGAGAATGTTAAAAGCTGGCGCTCCACAAGGTTCAGTACTCGGTCCTTTCTTGTTCATTGTTTACGTCAATGAAATAGCCGATATACTCTATTGTTCAACCAGACTGTTTGCTGATGATACGGCGCTTGGGGCTATTTCAAAAGAAAAATACTTAATGGAAAAAAACATGAATGATAATCTGACCTTATTGAGTAGATGGGCGAAGGAATGGCTGATTAAATATAATCCTGATAAAAGCTGAAGCTATGATATTTTCTTTACAAGATAGTGACCAACCTATTAAACTATACTTTGATGGAGTTAGTATAGCTATTTTTACAAACACCTGGGGTTAACTTTTTCTTCAAATGGTAGTTAGTCATGTCACATAGGAAATATTGTGGAAAAAAACTCTAAAATGATCGGTGCCTTAAGAAAAATTAAATATATATTGAACAGGAAAACGTTATCAAGAATTTATACAGTGTTTATAAGGCCACATTTTGAATATGCGAGTGAGGTATGGGATAGGTGTCTGATTGAAGATTCAAACAAGTTAGAAAGACTACAGCTTGAGGCAGCTCGTATAGTAACTGGCCTACCCAAATACACGCCGAGTAGAGTTCTTTATTATGAGACTGGATGGGAATAGCTATCAGAGAGAAGAAAGAAGCGTAAATTAAACTTGTTTTATAAGATTAAACATGACATCGCCCCGTCTTTTTTAAACGAATTGTTACCACCTGTCGTAGGAAAAAGAACCCATTATAACTTACGTAATGCTGAAAATTATACTGTACCCCATACAAGACTAAAATATTCAACATCTTCATTTATTCCATCAACCATAAAAGCCTGGAACAATCTCCCGTCAACTGTAAGAAACTGTGACTCCATTTCCTGATTTAAAAGAACATTAGAACAATGCGTAATAGTGACCTATGATACTTTTCATCTGGTATACGTAAGCTAAATATTTTACACACAAAGTTAAGATACAATGTAAGTACGCTCAACTATGATTTGTATAGAATCAACATTATAACCGATCCATCCTGTTGTTGTGGATGTCTCTGTGACAGATTCAGATTATCCAGAATTTAAGAAAGAAAATGATTTTAGGAAATGATTTTTTAACAGGATTCGGGGCAATGATAGATGTTAATAAGAAAACTCTAGCTGTAAAAGGGGAAATAGCAATATTAAAATCTGAAAGTAGGAAGGGGGCTGAGAACTAACTATATCTAGTCAAAGCACAAAAGGCTATGCATATAGCTCCTAGATCAGTAACTGGAGTCACATGTGAAATCGGGAAAGAGACTACTCACCCGTGTGTGGTAATATTGCCTTTGGATAATGCTACATTTTTCAAAAATCAGCCAGGGCTGCTGATGGCCAGTGCCATAGATTACCCAAACGCCGGGAAAGTAACGGTAGAAGTGGTTAATGAGACGGGACGAGCCTACAGAATTAAGGAGCAACAAGTAGTGACAGTGGCAGAAGGCGTGCCTGAGGGAAATATAAAATCATTAGAAGAAGTAGTTGAAGTAGGCAAGGATGAATTTTCACCACCTAAAGAAATCAATCAAGTAGGGCAGTCTGAGGAAACAGAAAGATTGAGGAAAATATAATTAAATTACATACCCCCTGCCCAAAGATGTGTACTACGAAACCTACTGAACGCAAATGCAGAGTTATTCGTAGAAACTCTGCTTCGCGTCCTTGGGAGGTTCTTCATTGTGATTTTGTTGGCCCACTTCCACGTTCGTCTTGTGGTTATTTGAATGTGTTTACATGTTTAGATGTTTTGAGTAGGATGTTTTTCGCCTTTCCAGTTCGTACATCTAGTGCAACAACAGTGCTTGAACGTCTGTCTTACCATATTTGGTCCACCCAGTGTTTTACATATGGATAATGGTACTGTTTTTACATCAAAAGAGTTTTGTGTGTTTACTTCCAAGTAGGGAATTAGATGCAGTTATACTCCAGTTGCTAGACCTCAGATTAATCCAGTTGAAAGAGCTCACAGAACATTAAAAACTTCTTTAGTGAAAACAGCAGAGTGTGACAAAACGTGGGACAGAGTTTTGCCAGAAATTGTGTTAGCACATAATTCGTTGTTAAATCGTACCACGGGTTTCGCTCCCTATTTTGTTATGTTTGGTCGTAACAGTTTGATTCATCAATTAGTGTGAGACGATGTTTCCTCAGTGGGGGAGGAGATTGATAGCTGTGTAGAGATGTGGGATATGTGTGTCGAATCCCATACGTCGGCTAAATTACATCGTCAAGAGAGACATCACAAAGAGTGTCAAGGATGTTTAATGTTGGTGATCGTGTTGCAGTCAAAATATTAGGAGGACACAAGTTCAAGAAACAACATTTCAAGTCCGGATTTGTGGTATCCAAGTGTCATGGTGAGTTCCTTCAAGTCAAGTCATCTGATCGTTCATCGAGAGAAACAGTCGTCGTTAGTGTTCATCAAGTCGTGCCAGACCTTTCTTGAGGGGATCGGAGGGAGGTGAGGTTGTTCCCGGTATTTGGACAGCATCGCACGAACGCATCCATCAATAGCGTGCACCTGCACGTGGACTCGTCAACTGTGTCGTGTGATTGTTTCTCGATTGTAGTGAGTCTCGTCTTTGTCTTCGTCAAGTAAACGTCTCTTATTTGTACATCTGTGTTCCGTGTTATGTGGGCCTGAAGACCTTACAATATGAACGATGCTGACATAGATGAGACAAGGACGAAATATAACGACGAACTTGATCTAGGTACTGACAGTTCGTACGATACAGAGGACGAGTTGCCGCTCGTACATTGGTCAGCAGTTACACCTACTGACGAGGCTCTACACGTAGATGACCCCAGGTCAAGTAGGGAAGGTCTGAAGAGGAGGGTGGTCTCATCACCTCTGACGAATGCAGACGGAAAAGGGGCAAGGACGGACACCGGTTCTTCAGACGAAACCGATATAGTGTTTTTGGATTCGGAGAATCTCCCGAACCTCAGAGCTCTGGACTAACCAGTAAACTGATGGGAATGATAGGCCTTTGGTAAAGGTGCTAAGAAAAGAAAAGTCACGTTTTAATTTAGTATGCATAAATTGACGGAGTAGGGATCCGAATGACTAGTATGTTGAGTCAGTAGGTTTAGGGTATGATTAGCAAGGATGCTATCACGCCATGACAAGTAGATTAACTGGTTAAGTCTCTACATACACATGTAGTATGGTGAAATTGGGTGTAAGTGAAATCTGTATATAATGATATGTAATCGTGTTAACCAATTCGTGTAGTAACGTGTTAGTGAGGGGATATAATGTGATGGATTTTGCATTACAGATGGGAGGAGGGATTATCTCAGCGCTTTTGCTATCAGGGTTAGTCATATTGATGTCAACTATACAACAAGGGATAACATTGTAAGGGGTAAAATTTGTGCACTTAAACGACGTGTATGCTTCTTACAGTACATGGTTGGTATCCTTTACTGTGGACCTACGACCGTATGACCGTACGACCGACAGCTTGATAAAATTAGGGACAATGTAAACATTTTTTTAAAAATACAGTGAATGAGTTACAAATTCCGAAAGGTAAATACGAGGGGATAACTAAGTATGTACACACAAGTATTAAAGCCTTACTAACTAAGGAAAGTCAGCAGATTCTGGATAAATATAATAGGTTTAGAAACATTTATGACAGGCTACGAACTATTACAGCAACTGTTACGAGAGTGTGTATTTTGCAATTTGTAATAACATTGGTTAGTGATAACAATTATGAGTCACAATGTTTAAAGTTTTGAGTGTTGGTTGTGGGTCACATTTCGCGTCATATATGTTCAACGGCAACAGTATTTTAGCGGCACGCCTTTATGATAGCGCTCCAGAATTACCTCCCTTGGCCGGATGTTTATGTGTTGACATCGTTATGTTGTATGTTCAACACGTTTCGAGAAAGATCTAAGTGGTTAATGATACAGCCATGCTTTGCTGGAAAGTTCGAGAGTGTGTGTCAGTATATATAGGCTGGCTGTTGTGTGGTTCGAGGCAAGGACTGAAACACGGACTAACATAAGGAATTATATGGATCTTTCACTGGAGTTGCCCATCGTTGTTTGCCTCGGCTTCGTCCTTCGTCACAACGCCATCGTCTGACCCTGACACTTCGTGCCTGACTGCTTTCATTTGTAAACATGCTCCATTTACAATATCTGATCTCACTGTGATTACCAAGACTCTGGTGAGTTAATATTTGACATATGTGACCCACAACTTTAGATTTGTGACTCAATTGCATTGTATTAGAAATCTGTATTGTGATTCATTGTAGCTTGCTCATTGTTTGCTCAATATATTATTGAATATATTAGACTTGTCTGTGTTATATTTTGCTGGTTCAAAGGGGATTCTTACACCTTTTGTTACGGCAATTATTTAACCGTAACACAACTCAAAAGGTTAGGAGACAGAAAAGAGCGTTACTGAACGTAGGTGGATTTCTATCTCAATTATTTGGTACAATTAGTCAAGACGACATGGATAAAGTAAGACTTAATATTAATTCCATAAAAGAGAGCCAAGAGAAGGTTATTCATCTTTTGGAACACGTTCTAACTATATTATACGTTACGAACACAGACATCCAAGTGAATCGCGCAATTATAAAAAGGATAGGGAATATTACTGTAGCTATGTCGACAAAGATCTATGATCTGTATGATAAAATCAGTTTAGGTCTGAGACCCTTATTATCTTATATATACGGAAACAGTGGGACAAATTCACGCTATGTTTCACTTGCTAGATAATGCCGTAAGTGCTCTAGGCGCAACTTTACAAGAAATATTTAGGCAAGTACAACGTTGTCTACGAGGCCAAAATTAAAGAATGTTAACTCCTGAACATGCACTAAAAAGGGCTTTAATGACTCTCAAACGGAAGTTACCACCTAGTCTTAGATTACCCTATGTAGTTAGCAAGGATAATTTCCAACGTTACTATCAAAATTTTAGAACAACTCTCTTACCCGATCGGAACTCATTTCATGTAATAATGGTAATACCTTTACTCCAAGTATCTAAGTACTTTGAATTATATAAGATGGTAATGGTGCCAACTCCTGACAAGTCAGGGAATATAACGTATACTTTTGTAACTGAAACACCCTTTTTAGATATATCATCTGATAAAGGAAAATATACACGGTTAGATAAAACTGAGGTAAATGAGTGTATTTAGCAAGATATTACCTACTGCCCGCTAATTGCAGCTACCTATGCCACCAATACAGTGCCGGGCTGTCTCACTTCCCTATTTCTACAAAAGTTGAAAACATTCGGAAAAGTTGTAAGCAAAATATTCAGAAATCACTAAACCTTCCGGTTATAAAATCGCTAACGAAAGGCCAGTGGCTAATTTATACAAAGGTTAGTCTAGATATAGAACTGACCTCTGACGTCTACCGTGATTGAAGTAAAACCAGGAACGAGCGTAATTGAAATACCTATCAGGTGCGCTGCTCACTCTACTCATTTCAGTCTACCCGTTTATTTGAGACCTGAATCACAATATAAAATCCGACCAAACCTACATAATGAACTTAATTTGGAATAATATACCATCTCAACTCCCAAACCGGTCTACCGTTTTGATACTACCACATTAGAACCTATAACCTATAAACCGTTGGAAGAAATGGCGACTGATGATATTGATCAGTTGATGAACGAATTAGAGGAGGCTAAAAACGATATAGAATTTGAAGATTATGATGGGAATTCTCTATCATCTACTTTGCTAGTTTGGTATATCCTTACTGGGGTCTGTGTAGTGGCAGTTGTTATATTTATACTGATAATTATATATTTAAGAAGTAGGTGTAGAGCTAAGAATCTAGCCAACGAACGAATTGAAAATAATCTGGTAGAGCTGAGAGAGATAGCCCGTCCATCCACACCAGTCACGCCTTTGCGGAATCCTGTCGAATGTACGTTCCGAAGCCATCCCGAGACCAACTCCACGGATAACAGGTCGGAAACGAAAACGATTAGAGTCCCCAGGCGAGAGCCTGGGGGAAGAAACCAACGAGCTAGAGAGAGCTAGAGGGTGAGATAAGCCCCCCTGGCACCTCATGAACTTACGACACAATCTAATGTGGGTGCTGGATCGTTCCAACTGGTGAACTGAGGGAGGAGTTCAAGAGACAGATTCGAGTATGTCTTTACGACAGGTGTATTTGCTTGTGATGTGATTCTATATGGAAATCATCAAGATGGTGCTGTGCAGAACCGGAATAAATATATATAACTGAAAATATATATACGTGTTGGGCGGCGACTGCGAAATTCAAGTATTGGAACAATAATTATATGAGCTGATTGACACTTGTGTGAATACAACGTGGAAGGTAGAACTGAAGCTGTGAAATCCTTCCATATTAAAGTGGTCTGAACTGAGCAATGTTATACCCAGAACTTCGACGGGTGAACCGACTGAACTGTTAATATATTGGAGTATTAATATACTGATATGCAAGAAACGTCTACTGCGTAGTATTTTCTTACCCTAAGAAGGGGAGGATTGTAACCGGGATGTACACTATCCGGTTTAATTTAATAATAATAAGAACATGTTTTATTGTTGATTACTGTTATGTTATTTAATGTTTGTGAATGCAGTAATATGTATGAATTCAATTTATATATTGTGTGTTAACTGAGTATTTAACTGTAAAGGAAAGTTGTACGTGAGAACCGGGAGCGCAGATAGTCACGGATTACAGATATTAATTGGATGTCCGAGGCTGGGTGACATCGGCCAGTGTAACAAGTTGTAATTGAGTTTTGGGGCCATGGTCAGAGGGAGAATACAACTCGGACCATGTTACAGTGGACAAGGGGTACAAACCTTGTTCCCTGTCACTAGTACAGGGGCTTATAGTCTATCAAGGTTTAATAATTAAGTATAGCATATGGCATCTAAAAGACAGTCCAGCAAAACAGTCATGTTCTGGGCTTCTGATTTGATGGATTATGGACTTTGATGTAGGAAAGGTTGGGGATAAAACTAAGGGGAAAAGTTAGGTTCGAGGAGACGGTTTGAAGGACTAGCGTTAAGTGGTCAGAGGTCGCTGCGCTCCCGGACATTCAGGATTACTTACAGCACGCGTGCTAAGTACCTGGATTGTTAAGACTATAACCGTTGATACTAAATAAAAAAAACACTAGACGATCCACGAAGTTTTGACTTTGATTGTTCCTGCTTGTCGTCCACCTGCGAGAAGTTCTAAATTAAAGAACCAGGTTACAATATTGGTGAGTGGCCCGATCTGAAGCTAGGTCGTATTTCCGTTCGGTTGGTTTCAAGGGTGTGGATGTTGTTCCAAAAGATGGCATGGTAAGGGTGTTTGGGAGCGGTGTTAACATAACCAGTAATGCTTGTTCACCAATCCCAATTCATGTTCTAAGTGGAACACCAAGGGCAGAAATGGACTTCATGTCGACCAAACACAGATTGAGTGGAGTCAAGTAAAGGAGCTTGACACCAGTTCACCCTCCACCATTTTGACGACTCGAGCCTCAAGTTGGAAACTTGAATCCAAACCTTGTTCAGTTACTGTCCATTCACGCAACTGTGATTGTCAACTTCTGAAGTTGAGAGAGTGTTCTCAAAAGTGAAACTGATTGTGACAGATCATAGAAACAGACTCAGTGTTCAAAACTGCAACAGACTTCTCATGATTAGCCTGAATGCATCGTCAGTTTCAGACATTGACTTGAAGAAAGTTGTGAACAGATACTTGGCAAGAAAGAAAAGAAGACTGTAAATTGTTGTTTGCGTGTTTTGTGAAATTGTAAACAAATGTGATAACAGAATAATGCCTTGAAATGCTTTGTGTTTCAAATTTTGATCTTAAAATACAAAATGAGAAGAGTAATAAATGAACTTTAGAAATAAAATTATAAGAGCATTTGACTTGACTTGACTTGAGCATTGACTTGACTATTTTTTCAATAATCCTCACCAAAATGCCCTTTTAGATTATGAAGTGCCTTTTTTTAAGTTACCCTGTCCTTTCTGAATCCTAGGGGGAACACTACAGTTTTAATAGTCGAAAAAAAGTGACTTTAAATGTTTTGTCTTTGTCTCAAAGCAGAATTTTATTTCAACCTTTCTTTTGGACATCTAAATCACTGTAATTGGTTTATTTCGTCATTGTCGAAAATAGGGACAATTTAACTGTTCTGATAAAAATGCTTTTCACCTAATTATGAATGCTGTACAGTTACGCTTTCTTGTAAACTAATACCTTCTGATATATCATTGATATTTTTTAGGTAATTCATAAAGTTTGGAGGGTAACGTTTATTTTGGCGTTTAGTGTACCCTCTTCAACTTACTGATTACCATCTCAGTGTACATCAAACTCATATATTGTATAAACACATTTTGCATATTATTTTAATCACTATCACTCTGTACATCAACCTACTCTGCTCAAATCACTAATTAGCAAACCAATGTATATCAACCTTGTCAATTGTATATACTCACTTTGCAGCTATGTATATATTCTCCTTGTTTCAACTCGGTGTATCACATGCTTGACAACAGTGTTAGTACCTACACCGAAACGTCGCACTCATTGCAATAAAGAAGTTGACTATATATAGCTAGTTGACTTTGTTAGTAGGCTTTTGAATAAAATAGTTAAAGGCTTGAAAAACTAAAACTACGAAATAGTTTTGACTCTTTACCCATATCTGTGGAATCCTGGAAGGGACATTGTCGCGTTGTCGCATTGTCGCGTTGTCGCCCTCTCAAATACAAGCAAAATTAAACAAAACGCGACACGTGACATCTCTCCTCTCCTCTCCGCTCCTCGCCTCGCCTCTCCTATCCTCTCTTCTCCTCTCCTCTACTCTCCTCTCCTCTCTCTCCCTCTCCTCTCTCTCCTCTCCTCTCCGCTCCTCTCCTCCCCTGTCCTATCCTCTCCTCTCTACTCCTCTCGGTTCCTCTCGGCTCCTCTCCTCTCCTCGTCTCTCCTCTCCTCTCCGCACCTCTCCTCTCCTCTCCTCTCCTCACCTCTCCTCTCCACTCCTCTTTCTCTCCTCTCCTCTCGGCTCATCTCCTCTCCACTCCTCTATTTTAACGTGCGGTTCAATCAAAACTTTTCACAAAACATTGTTTTGAGCTTGTAGGTTATTCTTTTACCTTTCTGCTCATTGTATTCAATTTGTCTACCTGCTTTTGATATTTGAACACTGACCCTCGCATTAGCACTACCCTCTGCTTTGAACAAATGTCTGGCCTCTCTTCGGTAAACATCGACAGTTTCAGTAAATCTTTCCGTGTACGAAAACGTTATTTATGCAGGTTCGAGACACGAAAATCGTTACAATAATAAAGACCACATTTTCAACACCGACATGTGCGTTGATATTTCCTGCCACCTCGCTATTGTTTCAAAATCGTACACATAAAACATGGATCTGAACGACCACATTGATTGAATATAGTTAGCATCTTTATTTTAACATAGTTGATGACGTATAATTCGATGATTTGGTCCCATTTACTCCTGTTGTATGCTGGAAATAAACTGAACACCCAGTAATAGTAACTGGAAATTGTTGCTTAACACATTATGTAATCAATAAATAATAGATCTAATACATGTGTAACACATAACTGATTAATTCAACCATTTATTTTTGACAATGTATGTGAAGAAGAATATATTTATTATTTTTACTCATTTTGCATATATCATTTCAAAATAACATCCATTTCTATTCTTCTATTTTGCATGAGGTTGAACATGGTGATGGAATAGATATAATGATCTTCAGTGACCATGGCATTACAACATCTGCGCGATGCCTGTTATTTTCTGGATATGTAAAATCACATGACTATGATAAAAATTAAAATGAATGTGCCCCATTACCAATCCCACTCTAGATACAGCTACAGTTGTTTTATGTAATCGGAAACGGACACATTATGAAATATAAATAGAAGGAATCAGATAAACTGTTGATATAACACCATGATAGTTGTAGGTTGTTAAATAATCATGGTTTAAAAAGGAGAATATATATCGTCACTTTTCCCACATCTTGGGTTAACCACACATATTCAAATCCAAGTCTAAACAGAATATCTTTAATATGAGTAGCCCATGTAGTACAGCCAGAGTCATCCATTAGGTAGCCTTGGCAGTCTGCATTCGTCCAAATGCAGTAGCCTGCACCAATACTTAATAGCCCTTGTGGTGTTGACAAGTTGGAGAGGGGCTGTGCCACATTCTCCCCAAACCATACCATTGTTTTGAGAAACCATTTATACATTTTATACTGAACATCTTCAATAGTTCAATAAGAATGAGGTACCATATACCTCTGCACCATAACACACCACAGGAACAATCATAGCATCAAATATAGTTGCAAGCAACGATTTAGGCTCCTTGGCTTTAGTTCTATCTAGCCTATTGTGTCTGTCACATAACTGATGAAAGTAGTAGTAGTTTTAGTTAATATGAATCATATCACTGCTAGTCGAATGCTCTTCGACTGGAAGTACTGGAAGGTCTTTAAGTTTCGATAAATTCATCACCAAACCTTTTTTCTTAGATTAGAAAATATCACTTGGGTATCATGAATCTCAAAACAGAAGAACCCTTTGTTCAAACATCTATCTTAATTACCACTAACAATCATGAAGAAGATATGTACCAAAAGGTGATACTTTTCACATGCACCGAAGAACAGAAACTGATCAGCTAACGTTTGAGATACTTACGGCTAACTTTCATTGTGTTCTCTAGAGAACCGATGAAGATAGCAACTAAAATGTGGAAAATATATTTTCACTTGTCCCTCTGTTGTCTTTGGAGATACATTACTGCAATCGTTAGTTATAATCCACACTAATAGCCCACTGGTACAGGCACATTTTGGTCGAAATCGGACGGTTGGTTTCAGAGTTACGGGTGTTTGAATTGTATTTGAGGGCTAGAAATCGCCCCAAACGCAGCCAGAACACGTTTTTGACACGGGAGCGAATCGTTGAAATGCAGCCGGGTCGCGGGGGTCATGTTCCTTTTAAGAAGTTCTTGAGAAGAAATAGTTCCCTCTTTAAAAGTCGGTATCTCAGTTGTTCTTTAGTCTACGGTCAAAACAATTAGTGTTCTGGAATCACCAAGACTTTGTCTATCGTCCTGGCACTTTTTGTGCAGAATTTGCACAATCGTACTGGACATCAGTTAAACAAATATAACTGCCAAACGGTACATTTTAGCGACTTGACCAGTCCAAGCAAAATTGTAGGCATTTTGATTGTGCATCTGCTCAAGAACTTTGGCACTTATTAGATCAGTAGTTTTGCACATACTTGCTTTTGAAATTGAATTTTAAAAATTATTTTGAATTATCTGCCCTTTGCTATTGGGCCTAGAGCATTGAGATTTTAATGGGGAATATCTACACCTCGATGGGCATCTAGGTGACCTTTCTCAAGCGATTCTGTCAACTGGTGCTCTTTGTAGGGCTGGTACAAAATACGGCGGAATGATAAATAATAATAATATTAAAAACATTAACGATTACAATAGGTCTCCTGCCTAGAGTCAAGGAGCCCTAAATATCTTAAATAAAGCTGGACATGGTATATTTCCAACTTTCTTTTAGTATCTGTAAAATGTCATAATAGCCTTTTCAATCTCTACACAAAGAGTAGTTAGTGCTTTAGTCCAAATAAGGATAAGAGTTAACACAATACCCAGATTTCTAGATACAAACCATACAATTTCAATTTAAAACAATTATCAATAGTGAACTGGCTAACAAATTCAGAGCACTGTCATTCTCCAAAATTCAATGTAAAATCACTGATTATGTGTTGAAATATGTTTGTATGCACAGCCCTAAAGTATAATAAAGTAACGCAAAAAGACTCCATTGTAGCATTTAATTAAACTTGTTAACTGCTGAATAATTGCTGATATCAAATTATATGATTATTAACATGTATCAGATCTATTCTAATATCACCAGGGTTATCATGCTCAAAATAATCAATATATACTCTCCCAAAAAAGAAGCGCATCATGAAAATTGCAATTTCATGTAGCAATGAATGAAAACGTGATTCATTTTACAAAAGGTTTTGCTCTGTTTATGAGTCCTATGGTGTTTATGTTTTGAAACATCACAACAAAACGCACCATCCGTAAAATACCCGTATTTAACAGCATGATTTCGGCGTGTAGTGTCACAGAATACACAATTCACATGCAATGCACGTGAAAGTTGGGGATCAGATAGTCTCAATGATTGGTATAAAACATTGATCGTTGCCTGTCGATTATTCACTGTATTTGGAATATTGTTGACGAACGCAAAATGCTACGTCTAAGTGAAGCCAACCGTCATATCGCCATTGGTTTGCTTGAAGCTGGCGTCTCAACGTGCAGTTGCCCGACGCATGAATGTTCACCAAAGCACCATTTCAGGGCTCTGCTAGAGATATCGCCGGCAGAATGCGGTAGCAGATGCCCTTGTAGTGGGCGACCTCGAGCGACCACTGCGGCGCAGGATCGCTACATCCGGGTACATCACCTGCGTCATCAAACAGCTAATACCCGGATTGAGGAGGCTTTCTGCACAGACTGTCAGGAACAGGTTGAGAGAGGCTGGTTTACGTGCCAGAAGACCTAATTTTGGCCCTGTGCTTCGACAACAACATCGTCGACATCGAGTTCAATGGTGCACCAACGTTCAGGCCTGGAACCTACCGAATTGGCGTAGAATCTGGTTCAGTGATGAATCACGATTTCTATTGGAACGACGCGATGGAAGAATGCGGGTGTACAGACGTCGACGCGAACGTTTCGCCCACGCTTGCGTTCCCCAGGTGGACAGATTCGGCCGTCAAGGTCACCTCACTTAAAGAACAAATATACTTTGGTTTTTTTGTACTCTTTTAACTATTACATATGAAAGATTTGTGGTTAGACTTATGCGGAACACCAAATTTATTCTTAAAAAACTTGTGGTTAATCAATACCGAGCGATTAAAAGTTGCCAAAAAGTCGCCTGCTTCACTCTCGCCCGCCAACGAAACCACAGACAGGTTACGTAACTCTGTCGCCAGAGCACTGCAGTGACGTCATATGAGGAACGATTTACAGTTAGCTGTATAGAAAGTGTGTAGCACGCTCATCATTTTGATGATTTCTCGACATCAACGACGACATGCCGAATCGTTGCTTTGTCGTCAATTGCTCCTAGGGGTCGGGCGATGGTGTCACCATGCACAGATTTCCACAGGACCCCGCAGTTCGTGCTAAATGGGTTATGTTTGTGAGTGCGAAACGAGCGTTGTGGAAGCCTGAAACGATATCTTACTTGTGTTCAGATCGCTTCACGGAAGTTAAAGAATCAAAACTACTTACTAGTTGTAGTAAAATATGTATATGATTGATGACCATAAAGATTTTCCATGACACAACTTGTAACATAACGATTTCTTCCTCGGAAGCGAGGTTGTGGTCGAAGTAACAATAATATTGTAAGTAGTATTATATTGACACCCACCTCGCTGCCACGAGAGAAATTGTTACGTTATAAGCTATGTCATGCAAAATCCTATTGGCCATCAATCAAATACATATTTTACTACCAGTAGAAAGTAGTTTTGATTTTGTTACTCGGTGAAAACAAATCTAAACAGCATTTATCCTCAGACTGGCGGATGTTCGCGACAGGGCGCCGCCATTTTTGAAAATCGTAAAGTGACGGGCTAAAGTCTGTTAGAATTAATGAGATTATGGTTTGTTTTCATCAAGTTAGAAAATCAAAACTTTCTACTTTCTAAATATGTATTGGAATCATAACCAAAAGGATTTTGCATGACACAACTTATAACATAACGATTTCTTCCACGGAAGCGAGGTGGGGGTCGAAGTCACAATACTGCGCGATAAAGTAACATTCACATGGTTAATGTCCACTCACCAGTATGTAGATACTAGTCAATGTGCGTCTTTGTATTTGGTCTTATAATCCTAATTAGTTTATTATCATACTTGTATGCATTTTGAAACTAAATAAAAATCAGACGATCTGCTGATACTTATAGTGAATTTAATAACAGAACTGTAATATCTAGACATTTTATAGTTTGCCAATGAGAATCATAATTCGCACACACACCCTAGTGCATGTTGTCTGTCTCATTACACTTCACGGCGAAAACAATGATTCTGTTGAATGCTACGACAAATGAATAAAAACAAAGTGCAAATATTAAAATTAAAACAGATTAAATTTATAGGAACAATGTCAGGCTATTACCTTGTTCGAGGAATGTATCCATTAATATCCACAAAAACGAGTGATATGCCATTCATCTGCAGCTGTTCCAAGTTATGTGTCTTTTAACAGTCTAGTATACGAAAAAGTGATATATCGTTTCAGGTATGTCACATTGGTGTATAGTCTCATTGGTCACCCAAGATAGCACACCTGGCAACTAATTGCATAATGTCCGCCTTTCTTTAAAAACAGTAATTTAGTTAGCCAATAATGGGCAATCAATCAATGTATTGGCGGTTAATCCTTTGAAAGAAGAACGCTGTTTTTACGCAGACACCGACACGACAGAGTGTATTCAGTATAGATTACTAAATCTACATACATAAACACTACCTTTTGACAAATCCGCTGTAAGATAAAAGTAATTTATCAATCAGCGTGTTATCGGTTAATCCTTTGATCGATGTTTATAATGTTGAGTATTTACTCCAGACACAAGAAATGCCAAATGGGAACCTTTGTCGGGTAATCTAAGTGTGTTACCACTAATAATACCTGTTATAAATTCATTAACTGACCATCAAGTGAATGATGACAAATAACATGTGTAGGTTTATACCACCTAACATGGGTTACAACAAGGGAGTATTAATTGCTGTATTGCATGTGAAAACTTGTTTTGAGAATACAAACAGATTTTTACATGACATGATTAAATATCGAGGTAAAAAAACACAGAAATAGGATCAATTTGGATCAGTCATTATACAAGTATAAGGCCTAACAACACCAAGCGATTTTGACAGAATCGTCTATGAAAACAAGTTGTAACTCGGAAACTAGGCAAAGCAGGAGACAAAATTAAATGACAGTAGATTGTGAGAACATATAGCTTTCATTTTCCACAACAGTTGTCAAGATTTCAGGTTTATACAAACCTGTAAACAAGATAATTTACCCCCTGAAATGTAGATGAATTCTGCATCTGCCCTCATATCTATTCCTCATATGACGTCACAGAGACGCCCCGCTCTGATTGGTTGAAATTTCGTTCGCGGGTGAGAATTGTGCACTGTTGTCAAAAAGGTCGATTTAAGTTAATTAAAGACCGAAGTGGGTAGTTTTAATGACGGGGTTTCATTTATAGCGATGCCAGTTAGTGATTTATGTATTTGTACCCCCCTAAAGTATATGTGATCTTTAAACCCGATCGAACATCTGTGGGATGCCCAGGACAGACGGTCGCGACGCCGTAACCCTCAGCCCCAGACACTTCAGCAACTCGCACAGGCACTGCAGGCAAAGTGGGCTGCGATTGGGCAACACGAGATTCTGAGACTTATTCGTTCGATGCCGAGGCGATGCCGTGCAGTTCTGGATGCCCACGGTGGTCACACGAGGTATTGACTTCAGCGCCACCACGCGTCTCCATGTGAGACTCAAACTGACTTTCCTCGAGTTGGTGCCCAAGACGGATAAGTCTGCATTCCCAGTGTGCAATTTCGCTATATTTCATTCACTCATAAAGCCTACAAGATGTTTCAAAACATAAAAATACAGTTGAAATTCCTATATGCGTTTCTTTTTTGGGAGAGTATACATGTATACCAAATGTATACACTGATACTGGCTTCAAGCCATAAAAACTACAGTACTCAGGACATGTTTCAGTGGTAAAAAGCGCAAATAGCGGAATGTACATCTGTATTAAATGTTAATCTTCAAATATATGTACTTTTAAGGCAATGTATGTATTATTATGGAAGTGTATTAGCATACTGATCATACTGTGTATTTTTATATATTCATTTTAGTAACATAGTGGGTCAAATTCATTGTATTCAGCAGTATAATTGTGTGAGTTTTCTGTACAGATCATTTGATTCCCCATGTTTATTTTAATCATAAACATTTCTGAATAATATTGGTAAAACCTTTTCATGTTGTTTTACAAACCGATTCAGACAACATTCTTCGAAAAAAAGTGTGTACATGGATGGATCTGTTTAATTTTATTACAAATTATATCAATGCATTAGGCACGTTAGTTAGTTCTAACGTATACATCCACTCAATGTGTCAGGACCCGTGAAGATCCGGGATAGAATTGGTCTTCAGTAAGCCATGCTTGTTGTAAGAGGCGACTAACGGGATCGGGTGGTCAGGCTCGCTGACTTGGTTGACACATGTCATAGGTTCCCAATTGCGCAGATCGATGGCCATGATTTTGATCACTGGATTGTCTGGTCCAGACTCGATTATTTACAGACCGCCGCCACATAGCTGGCATATTGATGAGTGCTGCCTTCAAACAACAAACAAACAAAAACTCAACGTGTCGGCAGATCTTTCCGAGACGTTGGTTGAATACCTGATATTTGTTTCTATTAAACATCATGTTATAGCATAAAAATAGAATTCAGCATTCAGTTTATCCTTTAAGCTATATACATTTAACTGCAAGATATAGAGGTCGTGGATAGGAATAAAGAGAATTGGTGGTAGAGAAATGTATATGTCATTCAGACGAAATTTTGAAAATATTTAGAATAACATTTGGATGTGAATGAACCTACCGACTGCCAATAATTCATCATATAGTAGACACCGGACAGTCGGCAGGTTTAAATATATCTGACTTTAGATTCTTTCTTTCCATCTCTCCCAAACAAAATAAAGTATACAAAGAGACAAATGTCTATAGGTTGGACATAACAATCATTTCTATCTCTACAATGTTCACACTTACCTCCAACTTCTTACACGTTTTGCAAACAGGTGCTCCTGGCCTAACATAACCGTCACTTCTATCAGTACAACGTTCACACTTACCTCTTACATCCTACACGTTTTGCAGACAGGTGCTTTTGGCCTAACATAACCGTCACTTCTATCACCACATCACATACCTCTAAATCCCAACACGTTTTTCACAGAGATACTACTGGCCTGACATAACCGTCACTTCTATCACTACAAAGTTTACACTTACCTCTCAGACGTCCAACGAGTTCCCGTTCGTCTCCATTGCTGTAGGTCAAAATGATTTTATATTCCCCATAGTCTTCTTCCGTTGCGTTGTCTATTCGGAATGCAACGTTGTCGGCTTGCAATAACTGAAAACGGGAATTCAGCCTCTCGCTTTTGATATCCACCTGTAACACGATATACACTTTAAATACATGAGGAACATGCAGACAGGCAGTGTGTTCCTTTGCTGCAAAACTACATTCAACATTTGCAGTCCGATTTATGAAATCCGTACACAGTTTTAAGTTCTTGTGTCTGTACAGCCCCGACGTATCACTCTCATCCTACTCTGCTGTGATGATAGTCATCCTAATCCAGGGCCGAATTATTTTGGAGACCTAACAATAATATACTGGACAAAATAAGTTAGGGATATTGGTATTTTTATGATTTATATTTTAATAGTGTGTCAATGAATAAATAGATCATTAATCATAATTTCAAATTTTACATATACCTAAGTATTTTTGTCCAGTATACATTTGAACGTACGCAGTTTGAAAGATACAATTGGTTTACTTGAAGCAGAATTTCGATCATATGTAATATGTCTAACAGAAACCTGGTTGCACGCAGACATCTCCAGTGTTGATATAGCAATACCTGGATGCCACCTACCATTCAGGAAAGATAGGCAAACTCGTGGTGGTGGTGTCACGAGCTATGTCAAAAGTAATCTACTCGCCAAACATATGGACAATCTTGACACCCCCGGGCTTGAGGCGGTGCGTGTACAGATAAAATGTAAAAACCGTTCTTACCTAATCGGATCGTCTATCGAGCAGAAAAGAAAGTAGCTTACTGGGATTTGATTGAGGAATGTCTCGGTAACGCCGTCGATCTGAACATGTATACTATCGTTGTCGGTGACTTTGATATAGACGTGCTTCGGGAAAATCGAACAAAAAGAGATTACCTTCAATTGAGGTATGATCTTAAACAAATTATATCAGAACCAACTAGAATTAAACCCCATTCAAGTACCCTGATAGATTTGAATATAATTTCGAATATTAAAGCTGTAAATATATCGGGAGATCTTGACCAGATGTGCAGTATCCTTTGTCCGATATTTGTGACAATCAAAGAATCAATTTCAAACCTTAGTAACTACAGGAGGAAACTTTAAAACTACCCGTTAGCTGATACAGAAAGTATGAACAGGAGTGTTGATGATATTGACGGTGAAGGTTTATTTTCTTCCAATAATATTGATAAGATTGCAGCCGATTTAACAACCGCAATAACGTCTTATACCAAATATGAATGTCACTATTAGACCTGAAGATCCGCCTTGGATGACGTGTCAAATACCATCTTTGATTCGGAAAAGTAAAATCGTTTACATAAAATTGCAAAGAAACGTAACCATCCAAAGAAGTGATATAATTTCAGAACAGCTAGCAATAAGTTACTCGCTCGGTACCAAAACATGGTGGCGACTGATTAAAGTGTTCATAAAATCACGCAACGATTTCCAACAATTATTCTCAACGATACAGTCTTTCATGACCGCGAAGAAAGCACAAATGTTTCGAATGACTACTTTACCTCTCTATTGACTATTGAAGATCCAAATCGAGATTTACCCGATACCCACGTCCCTTGTAATTCAACATTATCTAACATCACTCTAATCCGTGAGATATTTTATTGTCACTCGACACATCAAAAGCGACCGGTTCGGGTGGAATAGGAAATAAAGTAATTAAATAGTATAACATCCATACTTATTATTCAACTTTTCCGTATTCATGGAAAAAAGCATCGGTAACGGTAATACCTATTCACAAGAAAGATAGCGTACATAAATGTTCAAACTACCATCCTGTCGCATGCACATCTTGTTTATCGAAAGTCTGTAATAAATGTTTATTTATATGTGTACTTAACTCCCTGAGACATAACGACTTACTGATAAATTTACAATCAGGAGCCATGCGAGGAGATTCCACATCAAATCAATTAACCTATTTGAATAATTTCATAGCTGAAGTTCTTGACGAAGGAAAAGAACTTAGAGCAGTCTTCTGCGATATAAGTAAAGCCTTTGATAAGGTCTGGCATAGAGGAATTATTTATAAACTGAAAACTTGTGGTATGCAAGGCGAACTATTAAATGGTTTAAAAGTTATTTAGAAAACAGAGTACAACGGGTAGCAATTAACGGGTATTAATCTGACAAGAAAACTGCACTAGCTGGATAACCTCAGGGCCCAGTCCTTAGACCACTTCTTTTTCTGATATGCATTAATGATACTGTATGTTATACTGACAGTAACATTCGTCTCTTTGCGGATGACACCTCATTATATGTTACCATAGAAGATCCATCAGTTGCTGCAACCTGTCTTAACAACGATACAGATACAATTTCACAGTGGGTCCGTGAGCGCAAGGTTACATTTCATCTAAATATAAAAACCGAAACTACTCAGTTCTCACGTAAAGATAAACCGTCTCTAAAACCGAACCTACTTATGGACAGAACAATCATAAAAGAAATCAAAAGTCATACACATCTAGGATTAACACTACAAAGCGAC
>NW_025766510.1:0-36501 GCF_003918875.1 Haliotis rubra
CAAAGAATCAAAATATCTGTTTATTGCAGTAGGATGGACATGATAGCCGCAGATGACAGCAGATGAGCTCGAAGTGCACGGGCATAAGCATGGCCTGTCAGCATGTGGATTACAGAATTAGGTGCGTAAACAGTCGCCTAAAGACCTTCAAGCCGTTTGCACCCATCCCACATCTCAGTTGAACCCATGTATGACATGAGTAAATGAAACACTCCTAATTGAAAGCCAATCCTGTTAAGCTGTTACTGGACAAATCCCAAGATGTTGCTTTTCAGCCAACAACGGTACAAACGCTAGAGCAGAGTAGATGGTGTCGGGCCTTGACAAATGGTTGACAAATGGCAAAATATGAATTTTGCTTCTTTCGTTGTTGTCTCCAGTTATAGCTGACTGCATAAATCCGCTCCATGTTGGACGTTGTGAGAGTGGAATATCAAGTGAAAAACTTGCTATCCATAGATTGTCCAAAGGTTTTGTCAAGCGAGAAGAATTGGCGCAGTTGGTTTGGATAGTTCAATTGGTCCAATCTTGACAGACTGTATGCCCGATGTAGAAGGTTTGTGGTATACCTTGGCGCCCTTAGCTGCTACGTCAGTTGATGTCATGATATGAGTGGAGCGAGGTATAGATATCTGAACGGGCTCTTTCCTGACTGACGTCACACAAGCAATTCCACCTAAAACATGCCACGTACCAAAGCCAGTGGTAGTTCTAACATTGATATCAGCATTTTCAAATATCAAAATTGACAAGCTCACCCTCAATATTTAGGGCACTCGTGAAGAGCCACCTCCTCGTGGTGGGTGCTGGGTAACGCTAAGCGTTCTTCAACCCCCCGTTGTGGACCCGGGGTATATTTGGTCCACCAACCCGTTTGCCGTGGGTTGCGCCCCTGTGTCGGTGGAGGAAGGGATTCTGGTGGTTGGGGGCACTGGTTCCAGGAACAGTGTTCCTTTGCCCAACACACCACATAGACTTCACATAGACGGGTGGTTGAATGGGCCCAGTTCAACCAATCGGCTGGTCATGCCGAGCCCTGAGCACTCTATTTTCATTGCTCTATCACTTTTTGGCTTGGTTTTGTATACACATTGTTAAACTTATTGTGCTTGTAAGTTTATTCTTATACACTGCTTTTTGAAACGTCTGAAAAGTAGAAATTTGCCTAGATGCTGGTGCCAGAAGGCGATGGCTCATGGGCCAATCTGGTGGAAAAATTAATCTTTTAGTTTTTCTGCTTGAGTATATCATCCGAGTATCCTTGGTGCTGCAAGATGGAGACCCACTTGTGTTCAGCATTGTCCTTGTGATACTCCGTGGTGGGTGGGGAGTTCGGATGATGAACCATTAAAAACTAACCATGGCTTACGAAACCCCCATTAAAAAAACAAAACGTCCACTCGACACTGATCCTGTTGATACTGACCACAGATCATCCCTATCGATTGAATATTGGCCACGTTTCCTTGTGATTGAGACTCTTGACAAGACACCGTTAAAGTTGAACCCTTTCGCAGTATGTATGGGTATCCAAGGTATTGCTGGGGATGTCAAGAACATTAAACGCTTACGTTCGGGTGCGCTGCTACAGTCAATCAACCTGATGAGTACTGAATCGTTCGCTGGCATTCCGAACACAGAGTATCGTCAGAGATCGTGATCGATTGTTTGCTGATATGTCAGAACTTGACATAGTATCAGAGATGAAAGATCAAGGTGTGCTTTCATGTAAAGCGGTTTTCAACTCGAAAAAACAATGAAACTTTCAAAACAAATACCTATCTGTTTTCCTTTTCGTCTCCAAATGCTCCCAAATCACTGAAGGCAGGTTACTGTAACATCCTAGTTGACACCTATATCCCCAACCCGCTCAGGTGTTTTAAATGCCCGAAATATTGACACGGTGTAAATACCTGCACATTGTCTGTTGTGTGTGCTCACTGTGGTGAGAAGACACACAACAGAAGATTGTAACATCGATGTTAAAAGTGCACCAACTGCTCAGGGCGACCATTCATCTTTTTCAAAAGAGTGTGCGATTTGGAAAGAGCAAATGGCGATAAACAAAATCAAATTTACCCAAAATATCACATTTTCTGAGGCAAAAACCTGGCAAGAGATCCGACCTTCCAGGGAAGTTATGCTGCAGTAGCCAAAACACCATCTGAGTCTGGCTCTAAAATAACAAAATCATCAACTAGCTGCCAAACAGCAACCTTGACTTGGGTCAATTGCGACTCTCCACAGCTTTTGTACCCTGCGATATCATCTCAGACTGAGGAATCACTTCCCTGGTACGTCAAAGTCTTCTTCTGATCATAAATCATGTTCTCAATCATGCTCAGAGCCTCAATAGTCATCCGATAGTCAGCAAATTGTTAAAAAGTAAAATCAAACCTAAGCCTGATGTTTAAAAACACCAAAGTGGCGGAGCTAAAAGAGTCGCAAAATAGAGTTCAGTTGTTCAACAAATATGGATCTCTTGAATACATGGACGTATCTGAAAACGACCATTCCATTCTAGGGCACATAGCTTGTCGCCCTCCAAACAAGTCGCAAGGTAGATCCCCAATAAATCCCCAAAAGATAGTTTATTCCAATAGTATTGTGCAGTGGAACTGTAGAGGACTGAGGACTAATTTAAGCAATTTACAGCTATTAGTCAAAGAGTTGATCAGCGATCTGTCTACAGGAGACATATTTAAAACAGACAGATACTTTTGACCTTCGTCATTTTAATGCGTATCGTCATTTCATTGTTTCTCACCTCCGGGTGATAGAGACCCACTGGAGGATCTTCCATCCTAGTCAAACAGAACGTTATCCATAGCCCTGTTGCACTTTAATACTAATCTTCCAGGCTGTTGTAGTGCGACTAACTTAGCACGTTGCGTTTACATTATGCTCTCTCTACATACCTCCGTCTTCAACGTTTCACAAAACTGATCTTCAAGCTCTGTAGCAATGACCAACTCCCGAAGCCCTGTCATTATTATGGGAGATTTAAATGGGCACAACCCACTCTGGGGTAGTGCAAATACAAACGCTAAAAGGTAAATTACTGGAGGAGTTTTGTTCAGATAATGATTTATGTATTTATAATGATGGTTTCAACACATATTTACACCCTGGTACAGGAAACTATTCTGCTCTCGACTTGTCAGTCACAAATTCAGAACTACTGAATGAATTTGAATGGTCACTTCACGATGACCTATGTGGAAGTGACCATTTCCCTACTATACTAAAACATGTAACTCCATCTGATGTACCTCCATCATCAAGGCGGAATTTTAAAAAGCTTAACTGGACTTTATATGAAAAACTGTGTGCTACAAAACTGGAAAACTGAACTTTTTATTGACGTTCCTGATGCTATTAACTGTTTTTCTGATGAACTGAATACCATAGCTGATGAGTGTATACCACAGTCCTCTGCAAATCCACATATCCGAAAACCATGGTTCAACGTTGAGAGCAAACAAGCTAGGAAGGCAAGGGAAAAAGCAGAACATTATTTCCGTCGCCATCCTATGAATTGCATAATTTAAATAAATTTAAAATGTTAAATGCTAAAGCGCGGCGTACCTTTTAAAAAGAATAAACGCCAATCTTGCCAAATTTATGTATCAAAATACATTTCCGAACCCCATGTCCAAGGTATGGAACATGGTCCAGAAAATTAAAGGTAAAGGTACTAAATCTAGTGTCCATCATCTTAAACATGGAGATCAATTACTTACCAATAAATCAGATATTGCGAATAAACTGGGTGAAACTCTCGCTAAACATTCTTCATCTTTTAATTATGTGCCTAAATTCCAACAATATCAAAACAAGAAGAAAAGAAAACCATTAATTTCAATTCAGATAATGGGGAAGATTATAATGAAACATTTTCTATTCATGGGAACTCCATACTGCTCTTGAGCAAGCTCACGATACTGCTACAGGTGCTGATAACATACATTATCAACTCCCCGAAACACTTACCAGAATCATGTTTAGAGACGCTCTTACACACATTTTGATGATATTTGGACGTCAGGGGGAAATTTCCTTCCTCATGGCGTGATGCTATAGTAGTACCAATACCTAAACCTGGACGTGATCATGCGGATCCGTCCAATTATCGACCGATTTCATTAAGAAGCTGTGTCTGCAAAACCATGGAACGCATGATAAATAATCGACTTGTTTGGTACTTTGGAAACTAATAACCTTATAACAGATATACAATGTGGTTTCCGTAAAAACAGAAGTACTGTCGATCACCTAGTGAGTAAGTTACGCTGTGTCTATCTTTTTTTATCTTGAAAAGGCATATGACACTACATGGAAATATGGCTTTTAAAGAGATTTACAAAGGCTTCGGATTGCGAGGCCGTTTGACTCAATTTAATATTTCTTGTCGTGGTAGAAATATGCATACTATTGAACGGCATCTGCAGTTGTGTTTAAACAAGATAAATAAATGGTGAAAACGGCTTTAAATTTTCTAAATCCAAAACTAATTGTATACATTTCTGCCGTAAATACAAACCGCATAAAGACCCTGAACTATCTCTATATGGCACACCCAAGGGTATTATTATTTTGACTCACACTTAACGTTTCTACCACATATTAAATCCCTTAAAACTGAATGCCTGAAGGCACTTGACTTGTTGAAAGTCGTTTCCAATTCTAAGTGGGAGGGGATCAAGCTACCCTCCTACATCTATATCGATCACTGGTACGTTCCAAACTTGATTATGGCTCCATCGTTTTATGGTGGAGCCTGCAACAGCAACCTCAAACTGGATTCTGTCCACCACCAATGTCTAAGACTTTGGCGGGTCCTTTAGAACTTCTCCTGTTGACCAGTCTCTACGTCGAGGCCGATGAGCCATCTCTTACACAACGCCATAAAAATTATCTATCCTTTGCGGTATGTAACAAAACTATATTCTAATCAGTCAAATCCTGCATTTAACTGTGTTTTAATCCTCTTTATGAGGATATGTAAAAAAAGCCTTCTCTTGTTCCGCCTCTTGGTTTGAGAATTAAACAATTCATTTCTGCTGCCGGAATTGAGCTGGAGAATATATCTCCTTCTCATCTTCTTTCTTCTCCTCCTTGGCAATTGGTGAGGCCAGACGTTGACTTAACATTAACCACATTTAAAAAATCTGAAACTAATGATTAACAGTATAAACAAGAATTTAGTCAATTAAGAAATAAATATAATACATATAAATCCTTATTTACAGATGGATCGAAGGATGGTGGCGTTGTGGCTTGTGCCACTGTCATTGGATCCAGAACAATATCTTCTCGACTTCCAAATAATAGCTCTATTTTCACAGCAGAAGCTAACGCTATATTAACAGCTCTTAAATATATAAATAAACACCGTAAATATAAACAATACATCATCTTTTCTGATTCTCTTTCGTGTCTTCAGGCTATTAAAAATCTTTCTTGTAAACATCCACTTTTAATAGAAATTATTGAATTGTATAATGAGCTTGCTACTGGCCAATGCGACATCGTCTTTTGTTGGTTACCCAGCCACGTTGGCATTTCTGGGAATACACTGGCTGATCTTGCTGCTAAGGCAGCACTCAACAAATCTGTGACACCACTTTTTATTCCATACTCTGATTACAAAGCTAGCATTAGAACTTACGTCCGCGATCTGATGCAGAAGAAGTGGGACACCCAGGTATGTATTAATAAATTACATGAAATAAAACCCTATATTTGGTTACACCTACTTGAGTTGTCAGTCCAGATTTGAAGAGGTCATCATGCGACGATGTCGCATTGACCATACAATGTACACTCACAAATACTTGTTAAAGGTGAAGATCCTCCGTTTTGTATCCCTTGTGATGAGAGAGTCACAGTCAAGCATGTCCTGCTTGACTGTGTTAATTCTCCATCATAAAGGGATAAATATTCAATGTTAGAAGTGTTAAGAATCTTTTTTAATGCACTGTTCATCTTCATTTAATTCTTGCTTTTTTAAAAGAAATTGATTTAATTAATTATTTTTTGATAAAATATGTTCTGTAGATAGATGTGTTTGAAAGATTGGTAGTTTTGATTTAAGTAACTTAGAATGTTAGTGGCTGTACCCTCAAGGGGGTTGGAAGTATCGTAAAATTATTGTCCCCTGAGAGGGTACGAAAGTCCCAAAACTTTGAAAGTCAATTTAAACTAACCAGGATTTTAAACGTAAGTATTCTTGTTATTTTAATTTTGGCTAACATTTCTTTATAATCGCCAACGGCTGGAAGGGGTGGTGTAAATCTAGGGTCCATGCAGGTAGCGAGGTACTGTAAGTCCCCATGGTCCCTAGTATGGTGATCTACCTTCTGTTGTTGGCGATCTATAGCCTATTTTTTATATTGTTTGTCCCAATAGTGCTTGCTGAATGCCAGTTTTAATCTTTTCCACGCTAGTTTTAATTCCTAATTGTGATATTCTAGTTGTTTACACTTTGTCCTTCCGTCAGCGGGTTTTATAATATACATATATTTTCCTTTCAAAGATCAAATATGTTCTCGTCACGATATGAAACGCAATATTGCCGATGTGATGTGAAATTTTAACTCACTCCTCCTTCCTGGTTCTTATTGTGATATTCTAGTTGTTTTACTGTCCTTCGTCGACGGGGTTTTATAATGCTACAAAATATTTCCGCTAGGAATCCAAATATGTTCTCATCATTAGAAACGCAATATTGCCGATGTGGCGTTAAACAATAACTTCCTCCCACTCCTCAATATTCAAAGATTTAATAAATCACAAGAGAGTGCATCCCCATACAAGCGTTGGGGCTCTCTTTATATTCATCAACCAAATTCAAAGGAAGCGCACTGCTCAGGATATCAACTCTCACTTTCATACTTACGGTTAATGTAAGTGAACCATACATTCGACGTCTGGAGCCAAAAGCTTCATAAGCATCAAATGTGTGAGTTACCATGCCATAATGTAAACAATGTATGTATGTGCGGTGATAAAAAAGTAATATATTTAGATTTCATATGTATCACAAGGTATGGTTAACAGCAAAGAAATATTTTTACACAAAGGGAAATATTTAGATTTTTGCAATGGACAATGGTGGCCATTTTGAGGGTGGTGGTCATTTTAGCGAAACACAACAAGGCATGATATCAATATATTTAGAATCCACGTGAGATGAGCTTTCATTTTGATATACCACATGGCATAATTGAGTGACAAAATATCTGTTTGAATAATGCATTTTAATTATTTTTGGCGGCCATCTTGAAATTGGCGACCATTTTGAAAATGCCACAAATTAGAATTTGCAGAACTTTGTATCTTGCACATGGCAATGATTCACCGAAGCTTTCCTGAAAGTTTCAGCTTTCTTCTTTTCCCTAATGTTACCTATTGTTGAACGTGTCCTAATGCTCCACCAATAAAATGCCACTGTAAGAAGTTGTGGTCGAAAGACTATAATGATAATGGCCATACGTATAGACACAAGCAGCATCTTCCAATTTCGGTAGAAAGACAGATGTCTCCCAACATTAAAGGTACATGCAGAGTATGGTCACTTGATGAGCCAACTTTCATTTTAGACCATGATAACGGTTTGAGGAAAAGAACATATACCAGAAATAAATGGCTTGTGGAGTATAGTGGAGAAGGTTCTCCCCGACTGCAAATAGTCTGCATCTGCAGGTATTTGAGAAAACTCAACAAAGACGTAAGCACGTCCAGTTTCACGAGATGCCCTGTTTTTCCACAGCGGACGAGGCAACTAACTTTTATGACTGTGTTGTTTGATACCAATAGGGCAAAACCTTTCAGTTGTGTGTCATCAGGAGGAGTCTATTGCTTTATAGAATCGTTAGCATCATCAAACCGCCATGGTGTTTCGTCTTTCTTGTGTCTTTCACTCGTCCGAGGTGGCGGGTTTTCTATTTATTCTATTGTTAGGAATCGATACTAGGGACGTGTTTTAATGCTCCCTTATATGTTCACTTCTATTGTGTTGAAAACAAGTTGAAGAGTTCACGTTTTGGCATGCACTAGAAAGTATATTACGAAAAGAAAACGTTTATGAGTGCACACATTACAATCTACCCTAAATATTATTCAAGCGCAATTCATGTAATATTTTCCAGGCGCTTCGTCACTCTACGGCGGCAAACAAGAGTAATTTGTTTCATTGTAGCCCTATACTATACTGCATGAGCTGCATGCAACTATCCATTGTCGTGTGCGCAAATATTCAAATACGGACGACCTAGGAATCAGCTCGTGTCTCCTAAGATGTCTGTGTAGCGATGCGCTGATGTTACAGTCAGAAACGGGGCGGTGGTGGCCTAGTGGTTCGGCGTCACTGGTCGGGGAAGCCGGGTTCGATTCCCGACAGCAGGAACGTATTTGGAAGCCATTCCTGAGTGTCCCCCGCCATTGATATTGCTAAAGCGGCGTAAAACCACCACTCACTCATTCACTCTGAATAAAACTGCAGTATACGAGTGAGTGAGTTTAGTTTACGCCGCACTCGGCACAATATTCAACTATATGGCGGCGGTCTGTGAATAATCAAGTACAGGGACCGACCGGTGGTCAACAGCGAAGGTCGTCACGCAATTTGGGAACCGATGACATGTATCCAACCAAACCAGCGAGACACGACCATCCGATCCGTTAGTCGCCTCTTACGACAAGCATGGGTTACTGAAGGTTCATTCAACGTAGATTCCCAGTAGACGGAAACAACACATTTCACTCAATATGAATTATGGTTTAAAGCATGTTTTGTTTATAAAGGCAGAAACCTGGGTGGAGAGGCAGGCGCCAGGCTTATGTTAACGCCGCTCCGGGTACACATGATTTAAATAAGCTGGATAATGAAATGAAAAACGTAACAATGAAACAATTCAAGAATACCGGAAATGGGAGGCGCATATACGTATTATAACTGTGATTACGCGACATATACTTTGACGTAAGGAAATGTTTATGCCTAGTAATGCCTACAGATTCAAATCAAAATATACAACTTGAAGTGCGGTGATATATATGGTGTCGCTACGGAAACGTTTGCTTTTAATGCGCTCAAACTGGGTTGTGGTTTTGGTTTTGCTGTTAATTGGTTATTTAGTGAGTCATTACCGTGAGTACTGTTTTAAATATCGTCACCTTGAATATAAAATACATATTTTTGTTCATGAATTTTGATAGTTTCAGGCGAGGACAGGTAGTGGGCGGCGTCGCTGTTCATTCGTGATACATCAACACCTGGATGTTTCCGATATGTGTCGATTAAATCTGTCTG
This sequence comes from Haliotis rubra, assembly GCF_003918875.1. Classification (NCBI taxonomy): domain Eukaryota; kingdom Metazoa; phylum Mollusca; class Gastropoda; order Lepetellida; family Haliotidae; genus Haliotis; species Haliotis rubra. The sequence goes on from NW_025766510.1 coordinate 9,317, forward strand.
CGTTGCTATCACTACAATTATGGGGCGAGGCGCTGTGGATAATAATGACAAATCTAATTCTGGCTTCAAATCGTGGATGTGGAACATTTGGGCTTAACATGGTTCTGGTGATTTGAGGGAAATAGCAGCGTTAACAGCTTCATTGGTCAAAGGAAATTCACGACATTATCACGCTTTGTAAAAATGATTTGAATATCTTTACTGCGTTCTACAGTTAATTGTTTGCATGGAAGAACTGTTTTAAGATTATATTTACTTTGTTCAAATACTCTACCTGGTACAAGATCAGGTCAGATACTCCAGGGTCAGACGTTGAAAACATTTTAGAGAAAGTAATAGTTTAAAGAGATTTCTTTCAATGTTCTATGATGATAGGACACCAACATATTTTATATGACTGTGCCGCGGGCCGCACCGCATATAGTTCTTGTTACGTAAATGCAAATCTGTACGGTAAAGTAAGCATGTTCCGTCGTACGGTTATCCCATATATGACAGGTTTTCAAAACGACAAGGCTGAATAAGAACATAAGTATTTAACGTTTTTTCGAGATAAACGGTATTTTAAAGCATCTCCAGACAATTGATCGATGTTTGTTCAGGAGTTTAACATTGTACTACTGATATTGTACTTTCAGATCAATTCCTTTCAGAGTGTACCTAAATTGTTTATGGTTTTCTTCTTTTATAGTTTACCATTCATTAATAAGAAACCGGTCTTGCGTTTTCGGTAATTTGTTATACTCTCAGTCTTGCTAGGATTAAACTAACCCATTTTCTTGCCCAGTCTGAAAGTTTTGACAAATCATTGTTGTTTATAATTGCGTCTTCTGTAATATAATCCTCTATTGCTATAGTGTATCATCCGCTAAAAGATTGGCTGTTGCTCCATACCATCCACAATGTAATTAATATAAATAAATGGACTGAAGCGGTCCTAAAGTTGAACCTTGGGGCTTGCACCAGCTTCCACAAATTCAATATCCCGGAATATGGGCGTTTATCTCCAGGATCACTGCTTAAGAAGCTTATTGTGGGTTCTAAATTTCAGAGATAGAAATTCGTTATTACTAGTAAACTGATCGTGCATGATGAAGAAGAATGGTTTTGAATGATAAATCTCCCCTTGTCTTCCTGATATCAAATATATCGCTCCATTTGAGTTAAATTGCATCCATCCTCAAGCAGCCTCGGGATATGGCTTTCCATCAAAAGCTTGTGAATTGATATACATCACCATGTATTTGTCAGAAGACATGAGAAACAGAACTTCTCTATTTAATACCATCTCCTATCTAAGGTAACTAGAGCCGTTCCAGGTTCGCCGTCTCTGTCAAAAGGCTTTGCCCATATCGCAGAATACGGTTCTAATTTCCTTTCCTTGGTCTACATCACCTGCGATGACATTATGAGAATAGTATTGGGGTTGATTTGCTGTAGACTCGCCAGGCATAAATCCCAGATTATGAAACTTGGTTGAATGGGTGCTAGCTCTGAAGTAGTTGAAAACGTATTTAAAATGCATTTTTCCAAGCCTTGTGACACGATTTAGTTAAGCGCAACTGGTCCTGCTAATTTAGAAATCATTGTTTAATGCCTTTCTTTATGAGCAAGAAATTGCCGAAGCTAGTTTCAAGATGGAAAGGAAAAGTTTGCATTACAAAGGGAGATGTTAAAATAGCTTGTGAAGCCGGGGCGTTGGAGACTAGAAGGTATTTTCAATAAAATGTTTCCAAATGACGTCAAGAGAACGTAATTATCTAAATTCAAAAATTACATCTCAAGCATCATCTTCCAATACTCATTGTGATTGATGAAATGGATAGGTGGAGTTTCCATGGTTTTATCATCAAGTTAGGATCAACGACTTAGGATTAGTTAAGTACTTCTCCACTATCTTGTTTAACATGTAAACTAAACGCTGTGGAACAATTGGTGAAACGACTTGATTTTAGCGAAACTTCTTTTTGCCATACATGGCTCTGCTAATCAACCACTTACATTTTAGTACCATGAGTATCCGGTATTTAATTGCATAGTTTCATCAACTTTCCTCAAAGGCACGTTTGCATTCTAACTTACTTGATACTACTTTGTTTCCGTTCTGAAGGTGAATACAGTTAAATTGTTTATCATTGACACACGATTACGTTTCGCCGTGGGATCAGGATGCGTTGTTCTCGCGGGATCTTTGGATTTAATTGTAACAGTTTTAAATTGGGATATATTCATTCATGATATTCAATATTAAAAGTCCTTTAAAATTTCGGATTATCATTCTGGCATTCTCGAAGAAGATAAAATACTTGTCTGCGATTTATCCACATGCAATCACCCTTTCAAATTTCGTACTTTTTAACATCTAGCAGAAGATAATCACCGGAATTTATCACCGGATGATTATATGTTCTGGCACAGGGATTTTCTGTATAAAGAAACACCGAGGCATTGATCTCTGTATATGGATCTAGCCACCAAATCTCATTGTGGGCGGAGATACAGATTAAATCAAATGAGTTTGCTTCCCTTTTAGAGTTCCATTCTGTACATAGTGAATTATCCTGTCGACGGCCATGGCACTCCATATAGTTCATCTTTTATGTCCTTGAAGAACCTGTTGGTCACCGTGGTAATCGTGAAGCATGTTAAAGATCGACTACGATGCTACGGTGAGTTATCAAATCAAAGACCAATATTCAGGGCACTTATCTAGGCAGGTAAAATGTTCAAATCAAATAGTCTGTTGCTTTACGATTTTGTCATATCATATAAAGAGCTGACTATATCAAATCATTAATTAAGGACACTAAAATAGTGTCTTTACAGACTGCATTCATGCCACCAGGGTTTGTCACCGATAACTAGGAAATGCTATGGAAGCCGAGATTCTTGTAAATAATTACGTTTAGTCAAATTAAACCTTGAGTTCATATAAGACATCATAGAATCAGGGTTTCAATTCATTGTCCTCTAATTTCAAAATGGGCAATCCTTCCAATCTTTGATCCAGGTCCTGGATGGGGATGAATATCCTGCAACTTACAATAACAGCCAACAGCTTATTAATGGCTCTGTACCCACACATCAGAAATTTGAAGACAAATAGATAAGAAGACAGATTCTGACTGAACGTAATGAAGGCTGCAGCAGAAAGTACCTGCCCTGTCTGTGGTATTTCAGCTAAATTCAGTGCCAAGCTAATAAGTATATCAATAGGTGAATTATTGGTGGTACATAACGGTATCTAGGCATGCATAGCTTGTAAAGAATTAGGTGGTTGGGACTTTGTACAGGGCCCACAAAATGGATTATTATACTGTAAAACATTATGGTAAAAAGCTAAGAGAGCACGGTTCAGGAATTAATGGAAGAAAACGATTAAATTCCAATTATGGAGAGAACAAGGCCTGAGATAGCAGGGGGTACATGAGACAATGTGAGAATGCAGAATAAAATAGGCAAGACTTAAATTTCTTTTGTCGTATCCAAAAATCTCAGAAAGCTTAATTCACGATGGCATTGACGCAGCATATAGGTCGGCCATTCTATAATTTTGGATTAATCCTAAAGATAAGCGTAATAAACTGGTATAGCACCGGGTTGCGAGACCAGCAGAAAATCGAAGTGCAAACCATGTTGGAGTGCAGCTAAAGTTAAATAGATTGGTACGTATCGCGACATCATGATGAAAGTTTCGTATTCAAGTAAAGTTACAAACAAAATGATCCAAGTGTAGAACATCGCTTGGTTTTGAAAACAACGGGTTGAGGAGTCAACTGGACGCCACGAAGAAGATTAGCTGACATCGATCCTCGATCACGTAGTGCTGTCAGACACAGTCAATCTGCGTGCATACGGTGACCAGGCCATCCGGCCCGAGCTGACGTCACGGTTGAAGACGATTAAGTAGGGCGAATTTTTAGATGTCGGTCTTAGCGGATTGTGTCGTGACACGTGGCCTACCCGACCTTGGCATGAACTGGAAACTACCAAGTCTGCCTCAATCGTTAGTACAACTATTGATGGTTGTAGTCGTACAATTAAACATTCTTGCAATATGGCGTTGTGTTGCCCCATTTTGTTTCCTGGCCTCGCGTTGTTGCATTGTTAACCTGGCCATTATAAAGCGATGAACACCTCTCAGCTGTATGTTATCCGTACACATTGACGGCAAGCCGGGGCAGGAAAGACTGGCTTTGGAGCTAAACGCGATACCAAAACGTGTTTTTCGATTTTGTTAGAATTATCGTCCATTTCAACTCAAAGTGATACATTTAATGTTTGTCACTACAGTAGATAGAGTAAAATGCTACGCATCATACATTGTATTAAATGCTTGTTGGTATTTTGTTTGGGCGTCAATAGGTCGGTATACTTTCTTTTAACGCTAGTTTAGAAAAGAAGGCGAAGGTAAATTTCAGCAGTTCTTTACTCTACGAGAAAATCAAAATACTTAAAGAAATCAAAGAATCATGCGTAGATGAAACAGGGGAAATATGTATTTCAAAATAAACGATCCAGTTATTGTTTGACTCTTCTGCTAGTCAGAGGGACATACAATAAATTATTCATCCTATTAATCACATGCTACAGGGTTTAAGCAAAGTTACAGGAACAATTAAAAGAAACAAAATAGAGAATTAGAAACTATTAATAAAGGAGGAGGCAGGAAGATGTGTTTGCGCGATCCTAAAGCCAAATGGAAAGAAGGAGAAAAACAACAAAGGTACTTACATGCTAGAAAATAGAAACTTTTAAACCTTAGCAATATATAAACTCGAAAACAGCCAAAAGAAACGCTTACCCAAAAGAAGATCTTATAGCTGAAATTCAAATCGTTTATCGCCTTCTGCACTGGCGGATAACAGAATTGTTTAAAGCATTTAGGTAAATCTCAAGTATCCGGAAATTTCAACGAGAAAATCTAGGACAATTGAAATATGAAGAGTGATAAACAGTCTTAAAAAATGAAAAATGATAAAAGGGTTTCACTCGTTTGATTCTTCTAAGTTCTTGATTCCAATAATTGCATTCATCATACATAGGTCATTAATTTAAACACTTACGAGAAGGGAGAATTGTCAGGCTCCGGAAGCCAGGTAGTCTCCTAAACTGTTTTAAAAGGTAAATCTAAACATTTTGCTTCGGATTTTGAGACCCATTTCATTGCTAAATGTAGCACATAAAATATCGGATCATCCCGAAAATTGCAAACCAAGTCTAAAAACCAAGTCATACCCTCTATGGCCGTAAAGGAATCAAAGGGTTGCTTCAGATATATTGGTGAATCTACTCGTCGATATACGACATCATTGACTATACTGAGTATATGAATATATCTGGAATTCTACTTCTTATTGACTTTGAAAGGCATTCGATTCTGTTAGCGCTGCGTTTCGAGGTTGTCCTGTTGTTTAACTTTGGACCCATCAAAATTTTACGATGGATAAATACCTTCCTTAATAACATTCAATCATGTGTATTTGTAAATGGTTTCCATCCCTTATATGCTATACCTGTGCGCAGACTTATTTTGGCAACAGGATTAAAAGTAATAACAAAATATATAGGAATACATTTGGAATACAGAATACCCTAATTTTAATACGCTGACGATACTTCATTAATATTAGATGGCACTGAAAAAGTATTTTACAGGCGACATTAGAAACTCTTAGTAAATATGCCTCATTTTCGGGCTTAAAATCAATGTAACGAAACACAGGCATTGTGGTTAGGCTCAGAAAATCGTAAAAAAGAAAATGTTGCGAGGCACAGGGTCAAGTTGAAAAAATGGCCCGTTTACACTGTTAAGGTTGTATTAACCATGCGAAATGGTTGAACGCAACTATAAAGACAAACTCAAGGCTCTAAAATATCAATGGGTCGTGACGGCGGGGATCTAACCCTTGGGTAGAAATACCAGTTTACTTTTACCGCAACGTAATCATTTATTTGTAGCTCTATACCCAGCTCAAATGATCGAAGTGTTCGAAATTGAGCAGCTTTGCTAAACATTTTATATGGAAAACAAACCAGACAAAGGATTAGTCAGACCCTATCACAAGAATTATGAACGCGGCGGAATACAGGCCCAGAGATAATAAATCTTATTCAATCTAAAAGTCAATATGGATTCAAAGAGATTTAACCCATCAAGGCTCAAAATAAGAGGAGAATTGCTACAAAACCAAGACACATTGCGACATCGACAGCTTTATACAAACGCTGAAACATACAGGAATAAAGAATCAATTAAATCCTGCCAAATCCATAGCATCCATGTTGATGAAAATCAATCTCCGATTTAGCTATCTAAACACAAAATGCCAGTGAAATCCCAAAGGATGTGAGATATCTATGACGCTGTCATCAATGGAAGAAATCCTAGAAAGGCAACAACACACAAAACTGAAGTGACAAAAAGAACTTGTGATCTATTGACGTGCAGTCTGCTGAAAAAAGCAGCCTATGATAAACATGGCAGGTGTAGAAACGCCAAAATGCATAGGTTGCTGCCAACAAATGTTTTACTAATAAAAATGAAATATTAAAGATTCTGATATATCATGCACATTTTGCAAATCCGAGAAAAGAATCAATTTTATATTTACTTTGTGACTGTAAAAGTCCTAAAACTATTTGGAAGAAAATAGAGAAGAATGGATGTTCAGAAAAAGGTCAATCATTATCAACAAAGAAAACATTATTTTAGGAAATTGCAGAAAAGAAACCATGTTCTGAGCTTGATGGCAGCAGTAAAGCCGTATATATGTAAAATGAAACAAAGGATAAAATACAAATTTGAACTTCATTATCGAAGACATAAAAGAGACAACATGTAATATATTTATAGACGTTTTAATGCCTACTCAATTGCAATTTGACAGCTTCCTAAAGAATTTTGATTATAGCCATTACGGATGTTCTGTTAATCTAGTGTTATGTATAATGTACTGCTATTATATTCTCGTATACCTATTCATTTCAACCTGGATGGCCACATTTTATAATAAATCGACTTTGTATATATTTGTGAATGGGACATATCAACCTGTTATGGAATGAGAACCTACAGGCTTGGATGTAAACAAATTAAAAGAAAAATAATAAAAGGGATGCAAAAACATCGTTCATAAAAGGTTCTATGTTGATACAGTATCTAGCAACAACGCACCTACGAAAGAAAACCAAAACCCAAAACATATATGAATATAGATTATGATACTCCTATGCAGAAAATATCTAATGTAGCATAGTTTGGTTGCGGATGTCTATGAACGTATTGGGCACTAATAAGACGTAACTTCTACTTTGAGTCACTGAATTTAGCATAATGGGTTCAAAACACAAATGTGGCCGGAACACCGTCAGTCGCGAAGATAATGTATACATAATTCGAACGTTTCCATGGATTGTTATAGACTTTCCGTCACAAATTCACAATCAATATTACCGTGAGAGGTTCAGGACATCATTGGCCACTAGCTTTAAGTAAGAGCTTACTAACGGTGTAAGTTGGTCAGGCCCGCTGATTTGGTTGACACGCGTATACCGTATTCTCATTGTTGTTTAGATCGTTATGCGCTGGCTGATCACTGGATTTATCTGGTCCGGTTCGGGAATATTTACATACCACCGCCGCCATATAGTTTGAAATACGCAGGTGCGGCGTGAACCAACTCAATAATAGCCAATGGCTGACGGCAGGGGCCTAAATGTCAGAACATCCTCATACACACTTATGCATCACGACTGTCGGACTTGCGAGCTGTTGTGGACGTCGGTTCTGCCGGTCTATTTGTTTCCTGAATAGAACATCTTTTACAACTTTGCCGTATTTTTCTCCAGATCGAGACTTCATGTTCTGTATCTGTATTACTCATTGCACCAACAAGATCTTCAACCCTGGAAATATCTACGTTGTGGCATTCAGCAATATCCGTATGCGCTGAGGCAGTGGCATATAACGTATACGTATATATGTTTGGGGATTACACCTTCTCGAGTGAATTGTTATTTTTTGTTAGATTGGTCCTCGAACCTACGCCCTCAGAGTCAGGCACCTAATCGCTTCGCGCACAAAGGTGTAATCTATCACATTCAGCCACCGCGGCTTCCACAAAAATGAATTATGTAAGTCCAGGTACAAAAGTCGAGTTTAAGCTCTACCGACTTTTTAATCGTAGAATGTTGTTCATTTTAATAATGGCTGAAGGGATGGTGCCATCAGCTGAGACTAATACCGGGTGGCAAGTACTGAGTCCCATGAACGCAAGTATGGTGATCTCCTTCAATTGTTGGTGATCTATAGCCGTTTTTTATTTTTGTACCATACTATGGTAGGTCTAATTTACAATGGCGCTGGTTGTTTATATATCCATTCTAATTATTTTTACTGTCCTTCGATAGGCGGTTTTGCGTTTCGTTATTGATATTAATATTGATATAATTGGTGTTCTCGTAAGATATGGTTGAAATATTGCCGATGTGACCTTGCATCGCCAACTCATAACCACGGTGGAGGTCGAGGACAGCGGATAAATGGGAATAGGAAATATCGTGGTGGTAGAGGTCGCAAGGGCATCTCGGTGTCCTCTTATCATTCAGTTTCGCGTCAATGGCGGATATCCTTTTTGACTCTGGCAACCTTAGAGTTCGAATAAAGTAACTGCTCGAAACACTGTTTGTGAACGTTGCACATGACACATTCTATTTTAGTTTCATTTGCAGCCCATATCAGCCCTATATCGTGTTTGTTTATTGGCGCTAACGGGCGGTTTGTAGTGATGTGAATGGCAGATTGTGCGGGACTTTAAGCTTTGGTAATGCATATGCATGAATTTCCTCTTGATATATATTTCAATAGAATAATCGAGGATGCGATATTGGCATGCGTGGGTTGGTATGGTAACGACAATTAGAAATATTATCTTGGATCTCACTTTCTCCGAAATACCATGTCATGGCTCATTTGGGCTTTTTGAAATGGAATCGTACACGATTACAAGACTGAATAATATCCCACAGGTATGTTAATGTGTCCTTTAATTTATACCATCGCGTGGCGCCCGTAAAAAGAACGACGTCGCATATATGAATGTTTAGTCGACGGATAATGCTGTTCCACATAGAGGGCACTTGTCTATTCATACGGTGATTGTGCGAGTTCTTGATTTCTTTTTCATTTCTACTGAATTTGTTTAGGTGCTATTATATTAGGGAACTCATGCATGGTAGAGGATTTGGGATGGGTTTGGATGTGCATTCCATAAAAAGAAGCTGCGACTGAAACAGAATTAGGATTAATGCGGCTATAGCTGGCGACATACACAGTTTACATACCAGAATTGCTTTCTGCTTATGCCAAACCAACGGCCCCGGCCTCGACGGCAGATAATGTTTACATTTCTGTTTCAGGGACAAGGATAATATATTTTGTTTAGGCAAGAAGGAGATAGTTATCAAATGAAGAAATATCTTTTAAGTATTTATAATGAGCCGCTCAGGCATATAATCGAATCAGTTTTAGGTAGGGCTGATCTTTGAATGAATACCTCGAGCAATTATTGAAACACTTGGTAGGTCATGATATGGGATGGAGACACAGAGGGTTGGTATTTGCCCACATTACTCGTCAGACAATGTGTTCATTAAATAGATACCAGACTACCCAAATGAAGCAAAGGACATCCTACCTAATTCCCCATAAACCATAAACTGTAGGGGTTTGAATGTCAAGCCCACGGGCTAGTTCAGGAATTTTAGATGAATGTTTTCGAATTTATCATTCCATTTTGAAATTGGAGGCTCAGATTTCTCAATATATATAATAATATCAGGGTGATATCGCCTCGTCAAAAGCCTTCAGTAAACGATCCGGAGATATTATAATTTCTGATTTCTTTAAAGACAGAACATACGACTTTGGAAATACGAATGGCAGACACGTGCAGGACATGGAACGCATTTCTGGATAACTGCAAGCTGTGAAATTATCCACGTCTTGCGTTTTAGAGACTTGGAAGTAAAAGTTGGGACTTTGGGTTGGCTGGGGCTTTTAGGGCAGAAACTTTTACGTTTTCGGGGTTGGAAAATGAACAGGTATTGCAATGAGTTTTTAAAAGGAATATAATGTTTTCACGGAGTTCAAGTAGCAGAATCAATAGTAGTCGTGTAGTCCGCATAGAGAAGTATTAAGAAACTAAATACATAATAGCACATGTAAATTGTTCGTATCTCAATTTTAACAACCGTGCATCCGTCTTTCAGTAGGAATGTTTGAAGATCATTGATGAAGAGACAAAATAGCAGAGGTGTATAACATGGAAAAAACTGCGATACGGCACCATTTATAGACACACACATGACCTTATATTTGCATTACATATTTTGGACTAACTGGAAGGTACACCCTAACACCCACATTTATTTACTTTATGCCATAGAAGCCGACTTCCCATTTGTCGAAGGCTTTTTGAAATCAATGAAAGCGGAATATGGTACCCTTGTAGAACAAAAGAATCTGAATAAGCATATCCAAGACAAAGATGTTATCAGTTGTAGAGTAACTCTTTCTAAATCCTGCTTGCGCTGAACCATTTTGGTACCAGGAAAACATTTACAACCTTTTATTGGGAATGGGCGAAAAGTTTTCCAAAGCAGCTAAGTATTGTCTATATTAGGATCGGAGCTAAGTACCTCCGCTTTGTGGTGGGACAATAGAACCAGAAAGTCATGCGTCAGGTAATGATACCGGAATGTGACATGTAGACATACCGAGTACAGACAGAAGCGCCTATAGACATACTGGAGCCAGCTAGTGACTGCAGCAGACTTACCGAAATTACAGACTGATGCGCCTGCAGCGAGACATAACCGAGCTGGTAGGCTGCATGGGGCTGAGTACAGACTGACACACCTATAAGACATACCAGTACAGACTGATGCACCTATAGACATACCAGTAAAGAGACAGAAGCGCCTATGGTATACCCGTGGCTGGTGCGACTGTAGACATACAAGAATTTTGATACGGTACTTGCCGGGTATACAAGTTCGAAGCCTGACATACCTATGAACATACCGAAGGTACAGACTGATACACATATAGACATACCGAGTACGGCTGGCACTATAGACATACCAGTACAGACTGACACACCGTGATGACTGGTACGGGCTGGTGCCCATAGACATACCGAAGGTACAAGACCCAGCCTGCCTATAGACATACCAGTTCAGACTGACATACCTATAGTATACCAGTACAGACTGACCTTTCAAGCGCGCAGACTGATGCGCCTATAGACATACCAGTACAGACTGACGCACCTATAGACATACCAGTTCAGATTGACACACCTATGAAATACCAGTACAGACTGACACATGGGCATACGTACAGACTGACTACCTCTAGGCATACTGGTACAGACTGACGCACCTATACGCACCGGTACAGACAGACTGCACTATAGACATACCGTTGGGCCGGTTACCCTATAGACAAACCGGTACGGACGGCGCAATGGGCATGCCGGTGCGGGCTGACGCACATATAGGCATGCCAGTGCTGGTATGCTGTATGTGTAGTCTACGCTGAGTAGCTATGTCTGACAGTCGGTCTGCTAATTTGTCATAAGAATTATCGGTCTGTACTGTATGTCTATAATTAATCTGTCTTTGCCACTATTAACTCAATATAGGTGTGTCGATCTACTAATACTGAAGTCAGTCTATACTATTATATCTTTATGGTCTATAGTCTATGGGTGTCAGTACGGGCTGAGCGTAATACTACTAGATCAATGTCGATCTGTGCTAACCAACAATCTACTGGAAGCACCTATTGCTGAGGTATCCCCAGGTGTGTCCGGTCTTGTCCCTAATGTAATCGATTGAACTATTAATGTCTATAGGTAATCGTCTGTACTGTCTTATATATAGGCACATCGGTCTGTACTGGTTTGTCTATTGGTGTGTCAGTCTGTGCTGGCTGTAATCTATAGGTCGATGCGCCGGTATATACTGTATGTGTATCAGTCTGTATGTCTCGGTATCATCTGAACTACTGTCTATAGGCACTCGATCTGCAATAGCGGCGTAATCTACAGTCATGCACGGGTATCTAGGCGCTGTCTTTACTGGTATGTCTATAGGTTATGTATCAGTCTGTATACTGGTACATGTCTATAGGTGTCGGTCTGTGCTGGGCTATCAATCTACGGTATCATATCAGTTCGTTTCGGTTATGTCTTGCGGGCATCGGTCTGTACTGGTAAGTCTGGTCGTATCCGGTTTGTTCGGGTATGTCTATAGGCGCTTCTGTAACGATACCCGTATCACCTTATTCCGGAATGACCTTTTGACGCGCGACGGTTCTGTAAACATACGAGGAAGGTGCCGAAACAAATTCTAACGCTAACGGGCGACACTGGTAGCGACTTTCGCCACGTCCAATAAAGGACAAATGTTTTCATGAAGTACGAATTCGGCGCAACAGAAAATTGCTAAACGATAACATCATAACGGTCTATTATTCGGAACTAACTGCGAAACCGAAGTATATTTCGCTTTTGATGATTTCTCAAAGGCTTCGACAATATTGAAGATAAACTTTAGCATAATAATGAATATTGATGCCGGTGTCCAAATATGATGCAAATATGAGTCGTAATGTCTATAAATGATTGCCGTATACATTTTGTTATGTTAACTTTTGTCTTTCTTCATCAATGATCTTCAAACATTCTACTGCTGATTGAAATTGACGATACAACGCAATTTACATGTTAACATTATGTATTTGTTCTTAATATATAATATTCTGCTGAGCTCGAAAACGATAGCTATTCGCGCAAAATGACGCAGCCTGATTGGATCGGCTTACGAGCAATGAAGTTTTTGATGTTTGAGCCATTTCGTCTAACCAGTTTACTTTTTGACTGGAAAAAAGGCGAGTCGTGGCCGGATTCTGTTCGGTAAGAAACCAGGAACTTCGGGTCGTGATCAAATGTTTATCGAAGGTCTTTCTAAGCATGTTCTGTTCTTTTAAAGAATCACCAGGAGTTGCAATATTCATGGATCGTTACTGAAACTTTGACAGACGTCACCGATGACCATGACAATCTGGCCTACTGAAATATGAATATCGAAAACGTTAAATTCAAAATTCCTGAGGAAACTAACCCGATGAACTTCAACGGTTTATGGTTTGCCGGAGTCGGTGTTCTCTTTAACGCGGTATATATGTGAAGCGAACACGATATGGACGGTAATAACAGGTAAAATACTCAACCTCTGTGTCTATCTGTAACCCGCTAACGCTCCAGAACGAACTCTAAAGGTCGGTTCATCAAACTTTCGGGATCTGACGTCGAGGCGAAATTACTAAATAGCAAAGATGTTTCTTCGTTTGTATTTCTGCTTCAAACAGCTATATCTGTCTGAATACGGAAGATGTGAAACGTATACGCAATCGAAGGACGACCGTTGGCATGAAAGCGGACACCGAAGCTGTTATTGTGTCGCCGGCTACCTAACGTCCCGCTTTCTGTTTAAATGTTGCGCATCCAAACTTTATCTGATATACAAACAGAACATTGGTAGAAGGCAGAACTGCGCAATTCATCTTTATTGTAATAGATAAAGGGTGCCTTCAATGCTGGTTACTATGTTTGTCTATTCGTTCGGCAACAACATGCGACGTCTTCACGCGCGATATTTAAGGACGTGCTGTGAGTTATTGATTCAGATCTTTGTATTGCGGTAAACTAAATATTAACGGGCACCTGAATCTTCAGATAACGTTAATTTGTCGTTACATACTTAACCGCACCAATTAGCAATATTCGCGTCTCGGTATTCAGTATATATCGGAAAAGGAGTGCAATGCATATACGTTACCAAAGTTTGGAATCCCGCAGTCGTTTTTGATATCTGATAATATCGTGGCTTTACCCGTGCGAACTTCGCCGGTAACGGCGACAAAGAACGTCATAAGTTTGCAAATGAACAAAAATAGAATGTGCGGACCTGTGATTTCGGCAATACTATGACGGCGTATATCCAGGCCGTTGACCGAAATCGGTATTTTGGAGGAAGAAGGAACGCTGAAGATGCCCTTGATTGTTTCTACCACTGCGATGACCTGACTGTTTTGTCGACTTCCATTCGACGAATTGATGTTAATGTTGGCGTCGCATCGGCAATATCGTGTTTGGCGGCTGATTGTTATGTCAGTATTATTAATCGATAGGTGAAAGGCGATGAGTATTTCAGAATATCACCGGATATATCAGGGCAACTGGTACAGCAAGCCAACAGACCAGATCGCCTGGGCTGACATGGCGCATAAAGGCGGCTATGGAAAATCACCGGCTTGAATCACCGCACTGTCGTTAATGAGGAGACTTACATTACTTTTGCTGCCTGCATGGTTTCGCTGAATTTACACCCCTTCGTATTAAAAGTATTCTACGTTAAAGAACGACGGAAACTAAATTGACTTTTAGCTGAACACGCTACTCCATTTTGAATGTTCTTTGACTTTGGCTGTAGGTCGAGGACTCAATCTAACGAAATGACGACACTTCCCCAGAGGCGATGAAGCTAGCATGCGTGGCGCTATGCCGACGTCTTATGACATGTAGGTATTTCGCGTTCAAGCACAGTATTGTGGTATTTCGGGTTGAATGTGACTGACAAAACAGTGCGCGATGCAGAACGTGAAGTCTGATCGCAATAGCTGCGAAAACGAAAGAACAATTGTCGAGAAGGCTGTTCGGACGATCCTTCCCGACTGAATATGGCTGTGAGGATGCGACATTTAGTTCTGCGGCGGCTGGCTGTTGAACGATTCACGCGCCGCGCTCGGCATTATTTTGGCTGCTAACCGGCGGCGGTATCAATATTCGTCCGGACCAGTAATCCGGTGATCTTGGCGATGCGAGCGCGTGTCGGCTTTCGGCTACAACTCTTTATGGCATGGTTGCGATAACTGGCAATGACGGAGAAAGGATACTCAACAATCGACGTTCGTTATCTTAAAGTATAACAGGTCGTTGAAAACCATTACGTGTTTTCTTCACGATACAATATGGTGACTTTCGAAATAAATAACGGCCGAACCAGCACAATACGTTCGTGTGACCGCAACGAGGCCATAATAGACTTTCTTATTTATGGGGAGTGTCGCCAATCTATATTCGCTATGTTTTTGGTTTTGATTTTCTTTGTGATATGGGGAAAAAGCGTTGTGTTGCCAATACTGTCGAACTGCTATAGGCGGTGACTTTATAATCGCTTGTATAACGTCTCCATGCATCCAAATCGGCTGGTACTGATTCGTCCATGGCGGAACGATATAGCCCGATTCACAAATATGCAGAATCGATTTTGAACGGTATCCCATTCGGGTTGAGCTCAATTGGGTACGTAATAACGGTACGCTTAACGCTAGATTAGCTGCGTTTTATTGTTTATGAGCAAAATTTTATTGTCAGAACTACGGTGGGCATTAAGGCTGCGTTCGGCGCTCAATGGGCGACATGTCAACTTCGATGTGGTTGTTTATCTTTTGTTTCATTTACTGCCGCCATGTTGCTGTTGACCATCAGGTTTAGGTATGTTTCTCTTCGCAATTTCAAAATAATGTTTTCTTTGAAAGATATTTGTGACTACATCATTCTTCCTTTCCTTTACGATAGTTTTTAAGACACGGATCACAAGCTATGAAATTGATTAACTAACTCGGATTTGCAAAATGTTAAGCATCCCGAGAATCTTTAACTTTATTAATTAAGACATTTGTTGGCAGCAACCTATGCTGTTTTACTTTATTATGATTTATGAGCTCGCTTTATGAATTCCCGTAATGATCGTCGACAAATTTTTGTCAACTGTTTGATTATTGGGTTTTCCGTTTTCCGTGATCGGTGCTCATCTCATTAGCGATATCTCTGCATCGGGATTTCTACCCATATTTTTGTAAGGAGCTAAATCGGAGGATTTAACCACCTAAATATGTGAACGTTATCTCTTTGCTGGTAATTTGAACCAATTCTGCTTCTTCTTCATCTTTCTTTCTTTGTAAACTATCGATGTCTGTCTTCTTTGATTTTGTCAACATTTCATTTTGAGTCGAATTGATTATTCTTTAATCCGCTCATCTTGCCGTGATTGAGCGTTGTATACCGGAGACTCGTATTCCGCCGTTCTAACGTGAATAAGATTCCTCAGGCTTTCAGCTTTATTCTGTTTCCATGTAAATGTTTGGCAGGCTGCTCAGTATTTTAATCGTTGGTGGGCAGAGATACAAAATAAATGATTACGTTGCGATATCAAACTGTATTTCTAAGATCTCTTCGCTACGTGTTCATTGATATTTTAGAGCCTTGGTTCGATAACGCCGTTCCATTAACAATTCATTATGAATGACTGACGTTCAATAAATCAAACGGTTCGTTTTTAAATCTTCGTTCCCGATTTCAGCTTAACGCTTTAACGCATCTTTTGCGACTTCTCTGCATTTCATTTAATTCGTGTTCCGGCGAATGAACGCCACTAAGGTCCCCAATGATAAGCCTGTAAACATTTTTCGATTAACCATCTGTCTTCAATGGTATCGTCGGCGTCGACCGAGAATTGGTATTCTGGCTCTTCAATATTTCTTATATTTTTCATTGTTATTTCAAATCGCTGTTGTAATCTTCTTTACATCTATAAATATATGAGTTGAAGCCGTTACAAATGCGATGTTGATAAGGAAGACCGATTTATCCGTCGTGTAATCGTGATCCCAAAGTTAGCTGGGATAACTTTTGAATGATCGGCACAGATCGGCCTTTCAAAGTCGATAAATTCAGATATGTTCACCGGTATGATCGGCATGATGTCATCGAACGATATCTTTGGACATGGAAATCGATTCGCCATTGTACCGACTGTTTTTATTTCTTGTTTGCGGTTTTCGATGATCCCGATTATATATGCTCGTTAACGGTAATGAATATCAAATGACGAATATCATTTGAATTACCGGAAACGGGTTATGATACTGTACCGGTCGAATAATTCTCCTTTTCTAATATTTGTTTTAATGATGTATGAATGCTCGTGGACCGAACTTATTCAACGGTGGGCAATCGATTTTTCGTTTTTAAGACGTTTATCTTTCTTCATCTTTCGGTGATCTCAGATTTTCTCGGTACGTTCGGCACGGACCATCAATCGATATGAAATCAATTATGATGGAATCCACTTACTTCCATGCGTCAATGGGTTATGGATAAAACGATTCAGTTCGGTTATGAATCAATTTCTTTTGAATGGCGTTCTTTGGTTGTTTTCGGGATCGACAACTATGTTTAAAGTTTCTGTTTTCTGGTGACGAAGAAATCGACACGTTGTTTCTTCTTTCCGTTTGACTTGAACGATGATGTCGCTGTTTCGCTGTTAATGGTTCAATTCTTCTGTTCTAACTTTTATTGTTCTATTGACTTGCTTTGAATCTGTGGCGTAACGATGTGGATGAATGATGCTGATTTCGAACAATAACTGATCGTTTGAACTGTGCCCTGTTTCATCTGCGACCGCTGGTTCGCGGTTTTAGAAATCGGCGCGTTTTTCGTGATAATTTCGTTGATTACCTTTCTTTCTAAACTGGCGAACGAAGTATGGCACTATTGGCGCACCGAACAAATGCCAACAGGGATTTTAATACGATAATATGAAATGGTATTTGCTATCAACCGGTGAATGATAAATGTTATCAACGGACGAAATGGTTTGATAGTCCTAACGAATCGGCACGTTTTGCGCTTTCAAGGCTTTTAATGGCTTTTCACTGCTAGCGTCAATGCGGTTCTTTATACGGCTGAGGAGAAACTTGCGTTTATAATGACCGGGTTAACAATGCAACGGCATGACTGACTAAATGGTCGATGGAGACGACGCAACCATATTACGGAATATTTAATTGTACAACTACAACCGTCAATAAAGTTGTTTCAACGATGAATGACGTTTCCGGTTCGCGATCGAACGCATCATTTTGATCATGAACGTCTGCGCTCTCCTTACTGTAATCGGATTAACTTCTTCGAACGTCATCGAGTTTGGTAAACGAATTGACTGATGTTCGAACGACCGTGATCGATGGTCGAATGTCGGCGTTGGCATCGGTCAACCTGACGTTTGGAGAGCTTCATGATGTCTTTACATGACTTATTTTATTTGCAATTTTATAGGCTTTAACATCGTGTTTCTTGATCTGATGACTTTATTGCGCTCAAATGGACTGCCTTTCGATTTTCTGTTGATTCAGGCGTCGTTATACTTCAGTTTATTAAACATCTTAGTTATCAGGACCTAACGCGTCAATGCCGTATCGTGATTAAACTTTCGGTGCTGGAACGTCGAAATCGACAAGTCTGCTTTTCGTACGACTTCGAGTTCTACTTCAATATTATCTGTATCGTTCTCTTCCGTAGTCGAACTGTCGTTTATATTCCATTGGTCTATTGAGTTTCTCAGCTTTGCGTCGACCAATGTTTTATGGTTATAATAATCTGTTACGGTCTTTAATACTGAAGTTCAATCACCGCTATTGTTATTAATTACCGTTATCTACATGATATGAATTGATATTTATGGTGACGATCGGTTAATACGGAGAACGAACGATCCTTTGCTGCGGCTCGTCCTGAACGGTCGGTGAAATTTGCTCGCTATGTTTGTTCGAAATTTCGATGATATAGCGATAAAGAGCATTTCGTCAATGTTTTGTTATTGACAGTTGTGTTGTGAGCTCCGAGACACTGAATACCTGGTGAATTGCCCATTTAAGTGAATGTTTACGGTGACTTTCAAATTCTCGATGTAACGTGAACCGGACGCTTCCGTTAGAATGCATCAGATGGAAGTCTCGGCGACAAACGGACGAACGGAAGCTGTGTCACGTCATGGGAAGACATAACGCATTGTCATTGTGGCGTTTGGATATGGTGGGCTTGAGGGCGATATGGTCGCAGGTAAATAATGAAACGGCTGGATTTCTTCGTTTGAACATTTTATAGTAGTGGCAATATTAGATTTGATGATAGTCACTGGGCGTAGTCGTCTTAATATGTGACGATGATTCAATACTGTTATTCTTCATGGACGAACTGTGGAGCGACGTCGTGGGTAATCACGGATGTAGAATTCCAACGAAATAACTGAAACTGCATCGTTGGCACTTTGTACATCTCTCGCGTCTTAATGAATTTTGATTGTGATGGAATCTGCATGCAGAGATCACTTTGCCCGGTGTTTAACGGAAAACTTGCAGAAAGTAATTCATTCGAAGAAATCTATGGTGCTGTGGAGTAAAGCGCGAATGAAGTATCCGAGGACTGAAACGCGGATATATTTACGCTCTTCGAACGTTATTATATGGCATTCGTGCAATATTGTCATCGAATGAATATATCCCCAAAATAAACGTACAGTGAAGTCAGCATGAATAACTCTGTCTGTAGGAAACTGTCGTGCATTAAGTGAAACACGGGTATTCTGGCGAATGCTGAGCAACAAGCTGTATCGAAGTGTTGAAATGCAAAGCGACAGCTTTTATTGCTCATGTTGCCAAAATGACCGGTGACGTACCGGATTGAGCTGCTAAAGTTTCGTTAAATCGTCGTTTCAATAGCATGGTTATGACGATGAACAGATGATGGTATGGCAATCGATGGTGTTCCTAGATGTTCAAAACCGCGTGAAATCAATCGTCTATTTCGTAATCACAATGATGACGAAGATATGTTTGTGACTAACGGTGAAGCTACTGCACGGTGCTTACAATGTCGTGGTATTTTATTGAGTATAGATCTACCGGCACCGCTATCGGCTAAAGTTTAACATCTTCGCTGTAACAAAACTTTCGCTTCGTCGGTGATAATTTCTCAAATTATGGGCAGTTGCGCTAACTGTGTCGTAGGGTTTTGAAAATAAATTTTTAAGCTCGTTTTCGGCTACTTCGGCGGGATTTAATCTGGACTTGCTGCTGATCTTGGCTGAAACTTTACTTATCTTTATGATAATATGATTGATGGAACAGAGAAAATTAAGATACCGATTGCGATATGGCGTGCTGACAGAAGTTGGCTGAAACTCTTTGAATGGTTGAAGATATCTGGGCTGTTAAGAATAGAATAAAACTAGAATCACTCAGGGGTGTTATATTCGATATCGGAAATGCGTGACGCATGTATATCGGCACAGGCGTTGGTTAAAGCTACGAAGTAATCGGGCTTTACCGGCGCAACGGTGTTGATATATTTGATCGAAAACGAAGGGGTTATCATTCGTCATTCTTTCATCATCGCACGATCGAATATCGGTAATAGAGCAATTTATCTGGTACAGAACTGTTTCAATAACTGGCGTGATCCCCGAATATAAATGTCTATAGTTCTGATGTTGAGCTGTGGAGAAACTGGCGTTTAATTCTAACTGGGAATTTTCTGTTCATCATTTAGACGTTGTGGATGAATGATCGCGGCACAGCGGATGATAAATCGCTAATAACGCAGTAAGACCAACCATTGCAAGACAGTGCAATGATTTGTCGAAACTTTCGGGCTGAGCAGAAAGTAACCGTTCTGGCGCGAAACTGAGCGTAACGATCGCTCGAAAACGCAGACGGCTTATTGAATGGTAAAACGAAAGAAGAAACCATAAAACGCAGGTATAACGGCGAAAGAATTGATCTTGGAGAAAATACATATTTAGTGGGCATGATAAAGAAACAGTCAATGATTGTCTGAAGATATTTAAAATACCGTCGAAATACTATAAATTAACGCTCTGCCGTGAAAACTGTTGATATATAGAGACGGCTGCGATTGAACGGGCGTTTAACTGGGCGCAGTACCATCGAACTATGCGATGCGGTCCTTGTCTCCATGATAAAAAACTAACCGGGAAACCGATTACGGGGCGCGATGAGAAAGAATATATTTAACTTATTGCTTTCTCACAAAATGTTCGGCGTCTGACTTGTCTGACCGATGCCGAATATTTGAACGAAATAGTGAACAAACAGAACACAGACATTCTCAATCATTTTACGGCGACTGTCATATTGGTATAACGAACAATGAAACTGTTTATTTCCCTCGATCGAAGAACCATGACTTCACCCGATTTAGTTTTGGAGACTTTAGGTACGATGCATTATCCCAACCTCCTTTCGACTTTCAATGATAACGGCGATGAACAATCGACACGTAACATCCAGTGTTGATAATGCGATGAACGCTGTTCACCGCTATTCTATATATCGAGTAATAGAACAAGACTGATATATATTTATATTCAGGCGAACGATATTGAAAACGGTACTTCACGGTAATGACACTGCTATTCGTCGATGGCTGTGGAAATCAAAACTCAAGCCGCAACCTTCGCAAAACCGAAGCGCTGCTGTTCATCGCCACGGCATATATCGGAAATGCGCTTCAGGGCCAGTATTTTGATTTGGTCTGCAACCGGGTATACTGAGCATAAACATTTCGCTTACGTCGAAGTATCGTGTATTTTACAGTTATGACGTTACGGCGGCCATGTGTCATTTCTATTCTTGGTGATCGTTAATCAGCTTTATTTAAATCGTATTGCTGAGCGATGAACTGATTTGCTCAATTCGGAACATTTTTTGCCGAGCTCAAAATATGTTGAAAACCATATATGCGGTGATGTTTCTTACTGAGGACCGTGTTAGAATGAACCTTCAGTAACCGTAACTGTCGTAAACTTCAACGGGATCAATGGTCGCTGACCGGTGGCATATCGGTTTGATTGCGAATCTGATGATCGCTCGTTGATCACTTGTTGAACACTGCTTTCGCTATGCTGGAATATTGCCGGTGGCATTAAGGCTAGGCTCGCTCATGGTATACTGGGTTTCTGACTTTGGGGAATGGTTTTACGCCGCTTGTACCGGCGGTACTAACGATACGTATCGATCGGAACCTGATTTCGGCGACTTAACGGACGCTTTAACTGAACTGCCACCGCTGTTCTGACAACGGTATCAGTGCATCTGAACACGGTTGATCTTATTTCTGAATGTTCGTGCCTGATTGAGGATGGTTCGCCGCGATATCATAAGGACTGCAATGAATTATGTTTGGCTGCCGTGAGTGCTTTAAGCGCCTGAATATTACGTAATTGCATCGGGCAGGTAGATTATTGCGTGATCATAAACGTTGCGCATACTTCTGGTGCATACAAACGTGGACACCGACTTTGTTTCAACGCAATAAATGAACATATAGTGAACGTTAAGCTGCGTCTGGTTAATAGAATGAAAGACACGCTTCGAACAGTGGTACGAAGACGCGGCGGTTTGATGTGCGCACGATTGCTAACGATGAATCGCTACGATGACACGCAATGAAAGAGATTGTTCTGGAAGTCAAAATATGTTTACGATCGCAAAGTGCTTTCGTCTGATGAAGACATGAAGCTGGACGTAACTTACGTCTTTGTTGGGATTTCAAATACCACGAATGGATCGTTGCGGAATAAAACGCTGCTCACTACCCGGTATTCCTTTTCATAACCAGCGCTGTTGCGTAACGTTGACTTCATCGAAGCGAACCGCTTGCGTATTGCCGTTGGGAGGATTCGTCAATACGGAGCGTATTAACGATGATCTGCGTATATGGTATTATGTTATAGTCTTTCGACCACAACTTTCTTGACCAGATGAACGAAGCAACAGGTAACATTGGGGAAAGTGAAAGCTGTTTAAAGAGCTTTGGTGTCGTATACGTATTAAAGATACGAAGTTCTGCAAAATTCTGCTCAAATGATGGCCCCTGGATGACGCTTAAGTGAGCAAAATGATTATTCAAACGATGATACGTCGCTAATTATGCCGTGTCATATATCAAATGATGCGTCTTTCACGGAGGATTCTAAATATGGTAATATCGTAGCATTGCATTTCGAATGAACCAATTCAAATGGCCCGCCGTTGTCCCCATCGTCACAAATATTCGCGTCTTCTTTTGATAACCGTACCTCAAGGAATCTAAATATTGCTTTAATCGCCGCATACGACGATGATATGGCATGGTAACCATTTGATAACTGTCCAGACATCGTTATATCCTTGCATTGACAACGAGTATGGCTTGAAGTTGACGGCTCACTTGCTGACAATGCTGAAGGTCCCGAACCTTGTATGTTTTTGCTATTTCGGGCGACAAATATTTGAGCTGTTGAGTGGTGGTGAGGATGACGGTTAACGTCATCTGCGCAATATTGCAGCCATGTCGTGACGAAGGTGAATATCATTATAAAGAAACGAACGGCAAGCTGGCAAATTGGAAACAGCGATGGAAAGTTTAAAACTTAATAGCACTATTGGTTTAATACAGTATAAAGCGGGCTATAGATGCGCCAACGGCAGAGGTGAACTCGCCGGTATGGGGTTTTCCAATACGCTACTGCATGGACAGACCCGGCGATAATCGGCCAAAGAATAAAATAACGAAATATTACGTTTAAAAATCCTGAAGTTGAATTTAATTGACTTTTCAAGAGATTTTGAACGGTTCAATAATTTTACGATAGCTGAAGCATCGCCGGTAAACACTATCTAAAGAGATTACTAATCGGAAATTACCGATCGTCCATCTTTATCTGCAGAATTTATCAACATATTAAATCAATTTCTTTAAAATAACGAGTAAATGAGAATGTTTTAGATTCTAAACGATCTTTGACGAAATGTTATCACCTTGATGAATTTATCGAAGCGAGAGATGCGCTGCTAACGACTCTCATCTGGTGAGGATCTTCATCTTTTGGCTGATGTGAGTGTACGCTTATTAGCGGACAATGCGACTGGCGTGACTTCTTTAATCTGGACTGACGGCAGTAGTGGCAGCAAGCATAGGGTTATTTCATGTATTAATGCCTACGCGAATGTCCATATTTTGCATCGGTCGTTTCAGATCTGTCTTAACTTTACAATCGAAATGAAGTATTGTCTGGAATTTGTGGTGCTACGTTATCAACACCGGTGTATTCTAACGTGGCGAGTAACCAACAGACGATGCGATGACAATGGCTTTCATTATACAATTCAATATTTCTGATGAAGGATGTTTGAAAGGTGCAACAACACAGTCGAGAAAAGGTATTGTTGTTTGCTATTTACGGGGCGTTTGTATCTGGAAGCTGTTAGATGGCGTTCTTCACTAACGACCGAAGCAGAGCTGTTCTGGATCTGTGACGATGGCGCAAACTAAATCGCTGGATCAATCTGTTAATGGAAGACATATGTTATATTTATTTCTTAGTCGCTAATTCTTCTTTATGCTGGCAAGTTTCGGACACCAAATGTTGTTAATCATTAAGTCAACGTCTGGCGAAGACGAAGGTATTCTCAATATTCCGGCAGCAAATAATTGTTCTCAAACCAGAAGAGCAGGGTACGCAGTAAATGCGGGATGACTCGATAAAACAGTTTTGTTACATACTACGGAATACGGTGAAGATGTCATTTTCGACACCGGAAAATTCTAAAGGATCCAAGACAAATTCTTAGACTTTGTTTGAATCCAGTTTGATTGCTGTTGCGGCTCCTGCATAAACGATGAACCCATGGTGAACGTACCGATCTCGATAACCAGATGGGGAGGCCAGCGATCCCCTGCCAAGTGAAGCGACTTTCAACTTTGAAGTCGAAATAACGCTTTCGAACGTGAGGATTTAATATGTGGTAGAGAACGTTGAGATAACGGTGAAAATAATGCCCGAGAACTTGACACTACCATACCCCTTTTGATAATTGTTGCCATTTGAACAGTTCGAGAGATAACTGTGCGATACGGCGAAAATGTATACAACCAGTTTTTGGTTGAAATTTAAGCCCGTTTTCGACCATACAACCCAAGCTTGGCCGAATGCCGTCCTTCAATTTCTGCAAAACTTCGAAATGTTGAAGCGACACAACTGTCGAAACACTTAACAAATCTCTTAAAATGCCGCTGTTTCCGTAACGGTGTCTTTATGCCTTTTGAATAAAAAGACGAACTGGCGGCGACTACTGTTTTACCGGAAACGATATCTGCGCCGCAAGACAGCAGAACTCAGAATGCCAGTCGATTGTTATCATGCGCTATGTTTTTACAAGCTGCGATCGGACGATATTCGGACGGATAGTAACTGATCGTCAGTTGCCAGGTATTGATACTAACTCATACGTAACGGAACCTGACGCGTCAAATATCATCGAAAACGTCAACGAAGCGTCTTTCTAAACGCGATTCTGTGGGGAATTTTCGGGGAGTTGATGTATGTTATCGGCAGCTGTGTCGTCGAGCTTGCTCAGAGGCTGTGAAGTTCGTGAATGAAATGTTCGACCTAATCTTCCCCTTATCGTTGGTAATGGTTTTCTTTCTTCTTGTTTTGATATTGTTTGAATTTAGGCACGTAATAAAGAGATGAAGATGTTTGGCGAAGTTTCGCCAGTTTGTATCTCGATTTGTTATTGAAGTATTGATCTCCGCTTTAGATGATGAATTTAGTACCGCAATTTTTCTGGACCGTATTCCCATACCTTGAACAGACGTTTCAACAAATTCTGGCTTAAGATAACGTTCTTTTACCGAAACGCATACGCTGCGCCCCAACATTTTAAAATTTATTTGGAACCATGCTGAAAATAGAATGGCGACGGAAATATGTTCTCTTTTTCACTTGCCTTCCCCAACGTTGAACCATTGTTTTCGAACCAACGGACTTACCGAAGGTTTATTACGCATCAACATGAACCATTCGATTCATCGAAAAGGCTGGTTAATAACGCAGGTACCGTCAATAGTTCGGAGTTTCGATTTTAGCAACACGGTGTTTTCATACTAAAGCGGTCGCTTCGCTATGGTGGAAGCTCGGGACGTTATGATGAAATGATGCTTCCCCATAGATCATCGTGAACGACTGGTAAAATTCGGTTGGTTGAATGCGAACTGGCTGTTCGAAGTCGACTATTTCTGTACCGAGATAACCAAATATGTTGGGAACAATAATGCAATCACGGCAAATCGACAAACTCGCCCGATATTTTATTTGGCGTTTGTATTGCTGAAGTTGGTTGATGCTGGTAAATACTCCCCGCAACCTACGGAGACTGAAGTTGATAAGCGAATCGATCGAATGGAATATAACAGAGAAACATAATGCGTCTTTCTATTTTAACCTGGTGGTAATCAGAAGATACGACAAGGACTTATGGATAACTTCTGTTTGACAGGATGGAAGATCTCGTGTTATCGCGGAAATTGAACAATGATATGCGATGACCCGGTTGTCTGTTTAAATGTCTCCACGAACGAATCTCTGATATTATAAATCTTCGGACTAACAACTGGCAAATCGCTCGTCATTTTACTGCGAGTTGAAAGGATCCATAGTGACTTTAATTGTTACGGCTGGTGATTTGAAGCATTTGAACGAAAACGGGCTAGATGGATTTCTTTTCGGATTGGCACCGCTTTTGCAAAACTTTGCCTTGTTCTTTCAATGCTGATATGTCGGATATATCATAATCGATCACGATCTCTGATGATACCCACCTGTGTTCGGAAGTCTAACGAGCACGATACCCTTTCATCGGAGTTGTTGCCTTTTCCGCTCAACCCGTAACTAACCCGACATCCCCGGCAATACGGATACTATAGTGCTGAAGGATAACGTCAGAGGGTCTCAATCTGTTGTGATATTAATCGTTCGGGGCGTTCAATGTCGGTGGGATGTCGGTGTGGCTTTGATTTTAATGAGGTTTCGTAAGCCGCAACGGTTCGTCATCGACCACACCCACGGGTAAGGATGCTAAACACCAACTGCGTATATGGATGATAACGGAAAACAAGATTTTTCTCCAGATCTTCTGGCATCTAGACGATATAATCTGCTTTCGAACGTTTCAAAAGCAGTCGTACTAAAACAAACTTGAAGCGCAATAGGTTAACGGCTATTGTACAAAACAGCCATGAACAGGCAATAATGGAAGTGCTGATTCGGCATGCCAATACGGTTGAACCCTTCTAGGTAGTCGGGGTCGGTGTTGTTTAAGGTACTGTTCCTGGTTCCGAACTATTTCAACAACTTCCAGCGAAAAAAGA